>NC_092225.1:38235491-38290491 GCF_036320965.1 Panulirus ornatus
CTTTCGTCTGTTTCCTTGCGCTACCTCGCTAACGCGGGAGACAGAGAGAAAGTATAATGGATAAATTATATATATATATATATATATATATATATATATATATATATATATATATATATATATATATATATATATATATAAAGTTATGTGGTGCTTGATTTTGGACTGGGTAATTCTGTTTTGGTGCTTTGCATTTGACATTTATTGAATTGTTGTAAACATTCGGATTTTCTTCTGTTCCTGGTGTTACCTCGTTAACGATTTGCTCGTTTTTCACAGCTGGTAATTAGTTGAATCTTTTGTAAAAATTGTTTTTGTGTTGATTCTTTTTGCAAAACACCTATTTTATCGCCCGTTGTGAAAACCGTAGAATGTTGTAAGTTTGAGATACTGTAACCTTGAACGAATAGGCCCTAGTAATCAAAATGGAAGCCAACATGCTTTATACAATATTGTTGTTTGACAGTATATTGCCAAACAGCAGAACTGATAACAGTCACTCTGCTGCACAGGGAACAGTTAGTTATTCAGCACAATCATAAAGAAAGTGAAAGATGATTAAGGTGACGCAACCTTCCTCCTCCTCCATTACTGGGTCATGATCTCATTGAACGACCAGTGGCCTGACATGGGGTCAACACGTCATTCTCTTCCATCTATCCCTGGAGTGTGAAACTCCTTGTCGTCTATTCATGTCACCAGCGTTGCTACTTCCTGGTATTTTTCCAGCATCTTATAACTGTAGATGTGGTCTTGGGATCTTTTCATCTAACAAGGAACACTCCCCTGACCTTGGGATTTTCGAGGCATTTTTGACTGTCAATAAACGTTGGATATAACGTGATAAAAAAGGTTGATCAATTACATTGTTGGTGTGGTTTATAGTTTATAATAAGCCTGCATACAGACACGTAAAATATCCAGTCATGTATGTGTAAACTCACGTTCATGGACGTGGACGTTTCTAGACAGGACGATGGTACGTCGCGTACTCTGGTTAATGTAAGGTTTTCTAAGGTTTGGCAGATGGACTGGTTTTCACTTTTTGGTAGGGCACTTGTTGGGATGATATCATGTTCTAAGTTTCTACATATCACTAATTTGAGCTAAAACTGGCAGAATTTGTTTGATTTAAAGCTAAATGAAAATTTCATCGTAGGTAACACAAAAAAAAAATCACGCGTCTAAGACCTTTCAGTTAGAAAATGTCTTGTCTTCAGTTACGCTTTAAACCTCTTGGGGAATTGGTGTAAGATTAAGACTGTTGCATCATGAGAACAGTGAGTGCATCGGGGAATTCTTGAACCAAGGGGAATGTTATAACTCCAGAGAAAAAAGAAAAGATACGGTACCGACAGGTATGCAACCCGGAATACATAAAAGACCCTGATCCGCCCGACTGGGTGAAAGCGGATTCGAATGATAAGCGTGGCGCAGTTTGCTGTGTTTGAGAGGGTAATTTGAAAACCTGTAACAAATAAGCTCTGATGACTCACAGAGCTCTGTCTAAGCATGTGAAAAACGATGGAACCAAGGAAAATGTTATCAGTGACAGTATTTCATAAACAAAGAACCCGGAACAAGATTTTCAAGATAAAGTACTAAAGTCTGAAGTTTTGTTGTTACAATATATGGCTTAACACGGTGTATCTTTCATTCAACTGGAGCCATTGGTGGACACCATAAAGAAAATGTTCCTTCAATGTGAAGTCGCACGTGATTTGATAATGAAAAGATCTTAGCCATCAAATTTGTTGCAAGATTGTATTGCTTAGGAAGAGTAACAGTCAGTAGATTACATTTGCAAGGAAGCCGTTTTTTCACTGATTGCAGGTAAATGTACAGACGTATTTGTGTCCCACGTTCTTGTAGTGATGGTGCGGAGTCATGATGAACGGAACTGTAAGGTTACAGATGCACTGTTAGATACTGAAACAAGTGGAGAAGAACTCTCTCACGTGACGTGTGAGTTGCAGAAAAGTAAAGAAATATCCCCTTAAAATGAAAGTAGGTTTGCTCATAACAACTACTCGACAGTGTTAAGGGAAAGAAAAGAAAAAAAAAAGATTTCAGACGCACCTGATGAATGATATTCATAAGCATTTGTTCTAGGATGAGTCTGTCATTCGTTTGCATTATGCTCGAGCCAAGCCAGTAGATCATCTACCATCATGGCTTCAATCTATTTTAGAAGACATGTGCTGTTGTTTCCACATAACAGTAAACGTCAGCATTACTTTGATATGATTCGCGACATAGTTAAGACTCCTAAACAGAAGATGCTAATATCATCACACACTCATTAACTGTCGAGTGGATCAGTCATATGCGGAATATTTGAACGTTGGGATGCACTGCAATTCTTTTTTTTTTCTCAGAGAGAAACCTAAACAGAGTAAATGGGTCGGCCCATGTATACAAAACATGCTGCTGTTTCTGTACTGCGTCCCATCTAAAGTAGACAAAACTAATCTAGAATTCCAGTCACAGCATTTTACACTTTAGACTTTAGACTCTGTTGTTGCAACTCAGTACAAAATTATTTTGGGAAAGTTTTTGCGTCATGACGTAATGCTTTCAAAAGGACTATTTGCCAATGATGCTAATGATGCTGCTACATACAAGAAAGTTGGTGGCAGTTGGTGGCAAATTTGAAGCTATTCTTCTTAGGGTACATGAAGGAGACTAATTAACATTTTGCCTAGAATATCGAGCGTTTTAGGTGGTATTATGTTCCCAAATGGAAAACATATTTACATTTGAGCTGTCTCTCATCCATGCTGCGAATATATGAACCCAAAGAAGCTCTCTCCCCTTAGAGGAACATCGAGTCCATGGTAAGACTAGCACTCCATTTATCTACATTCGTGAGCGAATCAAGACGAAGCAGACAAATAGACTCTCATGTGCCTACTGCAACCAATCGTGTCCTTGCAAAGTAAACTATTGAGCAACAGGAGGTACCCTGTCATCAGTGGGAGCACTCAACATTGCTAGTGTAAGAGGTTAAGGATGGGCAGTATACCACAATAATGGCTTTTTAAGGTAATGTGTTTGCCTTATTTCGTGATATGGATGTCATTTACAAGAAATAAGAGACATCTGGCATTTCATGGTCCATGCTAGGAAACTCATTTTTTATTTTTCATCTTTTTACATTGGTAATACTGCACCTTCTGATTATGCAGGAGGATTTTATACTTCACTTTTATTGCTTTCCGGGATATGATATTTTTTATGTGATCTTTATAAAGAACTTTTCATATCTATAATAGATTTGAAACGCTGGAACTAGCCAATAAAGAAAAATCGTTATCTCCTCCCTTATCACCCCTTCCAAACAAAAATATGAGAATGGAATATTGAGATGTGTATATGGGATTTTATAGGCACAATCTCCGGCGTCGAATACTTAAAGATTCAGAACTAGTTGCATGGCTAAAGTTATCATACAACCTGTACAAAAAAACACATATCTATGGCATCCTTCAACGAAGCAGTAGTGGTCTTATGTGACTATCAAACTTTTATCACCAATAGAAATGAGAAGACATATGAGCATCACATTACCGTAACGGTGGTGGACTGACGGCACTAACCGGGAGAGGTGAGTTGGGTAGGAGGAGCAGCTGACGAATGAGACTCCCGCCTTCCTGTAGACGTATTTGTTGGCCGACGAACAGTAATCGCAACTCACGCTCGTGATTCACTGGAAAATTTGGAGCAACAAGAGTTACTGCGCTACGTAAAGGTCATTAATCTAACGGTGAAATTAGAAAAATCAACACTTGACTGCGATACACAATTCACTATTATGGCGTACAATAACAACAGATTATGTATTAATCAACAAAGGTAAAGACGTAATCACACTATTCATACATTATGTCTCTCTACTTATGGTATGTTCTTATCAATACGAGATACTTTATGATGAGTGCTTTACATGATGGAAACAAAAACAGATCCTGTGGATATTATATATTGAATATTAACATACGAGAACCATAAACAGTTATCAAGATGGAATGACACATCAATATTTCAAGGTTTCCTGAAACCTACACTTAACTTTTATCATTGATTTGTAAATATATTAATATTTTTCATGTTGCCTTTCAATACATTAACGCTATCAGTAAGATCTTTCCTAAAAGTAAGCCATTTTATCAGAAACTGGGAGTATCTACGACGTCATGGGTAAGACATGTATACATTGGCCAGTCCGGTAAGATTTTAATTAAAAGATGCTAATGGCACCGTCACTAAGTACGCAGGAATGAGTACAAAAACGCGAGCTAAACATTGCTATAAAAACGATCACCCTGTAGACCTTCACAACCCATTCACATCCGTTAACATGTCTCCTGCGTTAGAGAGGTAGCGCAAGGAAACAGACGAAAAAATGGCCCACCCCACCTACACACAAATGTATATACATACACGCCTACACACGCAAATATACATATCGATACATTTCAACATAAACATATATATACATACACAGACATATACATATATACATACGTACACACTCATACTTGCTGCCTTTATCCATTCTCGTCACCACCCCACCACACATTAAATGGCACCCCCTCCCCCGAGCGTGTGCGAGATAGCGTTAGGAAAAGACAAAAGAAGCCACAATTGCTCACACTTAGTCTCTAGCTGTCATATGTAATGCACCGAAACCACAGCTCCTTTTCTAACTACTCATTTTTGCTCTCTGAGATGATGTTCTCAGCTTCCAGACATTCTTCAACGCTCTCAGAACCTTCGCCGCCTCCGCATCCCAACTCAATTCCGCTTCCATGGTTCCATCCTTTACTAAATCCACTCCTAAATGACTAAAACATTTCACTTCCTCCAGTTTTTCTCCATTCAAACCTACCACCCAATTTGCTTGTCCCTCAAGCCGACTGAGCCGAAGAACCTTGCTCTTATTCATATCTAATCTCAGCTTCCCTCTTTCCTACCCTTAACCAAACTCAGTCACCGACTTCTACAGTTCTCAAACGAATCAGCCACCAGCACTGTATCATCAGCGAACAGCAACTGACTCACTTCCCAAACCCTCTCATTCACAACAGATTGCATATTTGCCTCACTCTCCAAACCTCTTGCGTTCACCTCCTTAATAACCCCATACATAAACAAATTAAACAACCATGGGGACATCACGCACCCCTGCCAAAAACCGACATTCACTGAGAACCAATCACTTTCCTCTCTTCCTACATAACCACATTCCTTACACCCTTGATAAATACCTTTCACTGCTTCTAGCAACTTACCTCTCACACCATATACTCGTAATACCTTCCACAGAACACCTCTATAAACTCTATCATATGCCTTCTCCAGATACATAAATGCCATATACAAATCTATCAGTTTGTCTAAGTATTTCTCACATATATTCTTTAAAGCAAACACCTGATCTACCGCATCCTCTAACACTTCTGAAACCACACTGATCTTCCCCAATCTGATGCTTTGTCCATGCCTTCACCCTCTCAATCAATACCTCCAATATGATTTCCCAAGAACACTGAACAAACTTATACCTCTGTAATTTGACCACTCATCTTCATCCCCTTTGCCTAGATCCAATGGCACTATGCATGCATTCCGCCAATCCTCAGGCACTTCACCATGAATACCATCCAAACCCGCTACCTTGTCGGCTTTCATCTTCCGTAAAGCTTTCACTACCTCTTCTCGGTTTACCAAATCATTCTGCCTGATCCTCTCACTTTGCACACCACCTCGACAAAAACATCTTATATCTACCAATCTATCATCAAACACATTCAACAAACCTTCAAAGTACTCCATCTGTTTCTCACTTCAAAACTACTTGTTATTAACTCTCCATTAGCCCCTTCGCCAAAGTTTTCTTTTCTTTTGTCTTACGCACTTAAATTAACTCCTTCCAAAATATCTCTTTATTCTCTCCAAAATCTAATGATACTCTCTCAGCTCAACTCTCATTCGCTCTCTTTTATCACATCTAGCGCCTTTTTCTTGACCTCCTCCCTCTTTCTTATATACATCTCCCAGTCATTAGCACTAATTCCCTGCAAAAATCGTCCAAACGCCTCTCTCTTATCTTTCACCACCAGTTTTACTTCTTTATCCCACAATTCATTACCCTTTTTAATCTGCCCACCCCCAACCTTTTTCATGCCACAAGCATCTTTTGCGCAAGCTATCATAGCTTCCCTAAATACATTCCATTCGTCCCCCACTACCCTTACGTCATTTGCTCTCACCTTTCTCCATTCTGCACCCAATCTCTCTTGGTACTTCTTCACACAAGTCTCCTCTCCAAGCGCACTTACTCTCATCTCTCTCTCTTCTTCCTAAATTTTTTTTTTCTTTCCTGAAAACGTTTACAAATTCTAACCTTCGCCTCCATACAATAATGAACAGAGATCCCTCCAGTTGCCCCAAAAAACACATTAACATCCAAAATGATTAACCTCCCAAATGACTTGACCCTCAACCCTACTGTACCAAATAACCTTGCTCTTTTTCACATTTACTCTTAACTTTCTTCATTCATACACTTTACCAAACTCAGTCACCAGCTTCAACAGTTTCTCACATGAATCAGCCACCAGCGCTGTATCATCAGCGAACAACAACTGACTCACTTCCCAAGCTCTCTCATCCCCAACAGACTTCATACTTGCCCCTCTTTCCAAAACTCTTGCATTCACCTCCCTAACAAACACATCCATAAACAAATTAAACAACCATGGAGACATCACACACCCCTGCCGCAATCCTACATTCACTGAGAACCAATATATATATATATATATATATATATATATATATATATATATATATATATATATATATATATATATATATATATATATATATATATTTATATACATACATACATATATATATATATATATATATATATATATATATATATATATATATATATATATATATATATATATATATATATATATATATCATATTTATTTATTTATTTTGCTTTTTCGCTGTCTCCCACGTTTGCGAGGTAGCGCAAGGAAACAGACGAAAGAAATGGCCCAACCCAATCCCTTACACATGTATATAAATACACGTCCATACACGCAAATATACATACCTATACATCTCAATGTACACATATATATACACACACAGACATATACCTATATACCCATGCACACAATTCACACTGTCTGCCTTTATTCATTCCCATCGCCACATCGCCACGCATGGACACCATCCCCCTTCCCCCTCATGTGTGCGAGGTAGCGCTAGGAAAAGACAACAAAGGCCCCATTCGTTTACACTCAGTCTCTAGCTGTCATGCAATACTGCCCGAAACCACAGCTCCCTTTCCACATCCAGGCCCTACACAACTTTCCATGGTTTACCCCAGACGCTTCACATGCCCTGATTCAATCCACTGACAGCACATCAACCCCGGTATACCGCATCGATCCAATTCACTCTATTCCTTGCCCGCCTTTAACCCTCCTGCATGTTCAGGTCCAGATAACTCAAAATCTTTTTCACTCCATCTTTCCACCTCAAATTTGGTCTCCCACTTCTCTCGTTCCCTCCACCTCCGACACATATATCCTCTTGGTCAATCTTTACTCACTCATTCTCTCCATGTGTTCAAACAATTTCAGAAGGTTGGTTGAGTGTGTTTGATGATAGAGTGGCAGATATAGGGTGTTTTGGTCGAGGTGGTGTGCAAAGTGAGAGGGTTAGGGAAAATGATTTGGTAAATAGAGAAGAGGTAGTAAAAGCATTGCGGAAGATGAAAGCCGGTAAGGCAGTGGGTTTCGATGGTATTGCAGTGGAATTTATTAAAAAAGGGGGTGACTGTTTTGTTGACTGGTTGGCAAGGTAATTTAGTGTATGTATGACTCATGGTGAGGTGCCTGAGGATTGGCGGAATACTTGCATAGTGCCATTGTACAAAGGCAAAGGGGTGAAGAGTGAGTGCTCAAATTACAGATGTATAAGTTTGTTGAGTATTCCTGGTAAATCATATGGGAGGGTATTGATTGAGAGGTTGAAGGCATGTACAGAGCATCAGATTGGGGAAGAGCAGTGTGGTTTCAGAAGTGGTAGAGGATGTGTGGATTATGCGTTTGCTTTGAGGAATATATGTGAGAAATACTTAGAAAAGCAAATGGATTTCTATGTAGCATTTATGGATCTGGAGAGCCCATATGATAGAGTTGATAGATATGCTCTGTGGAAGGTATTAAGAATATATGGTGTGGGAGGCAAGTTGTTAGAAGCAGTGAAAAGTTTTTATTGAGGATGTAAGGCATGTGTACGTGTAGGAAGAGAGGAAAGTGATTGTTTCTCAGTGAATGTAGGTTTGCGGCAGGGGTGTGTGATGTCTCCATGTTTGTTTAATTTGTTTATGGATGGGGTTGTTAGGGAGGTGAATGCAAGAGTTTTTTAAAGAGGGGCAAGTATGCAGTGTGTTGTGGATGAGAGAGCTTGGAAAGTGAATCAATTGTTGTTCTCTGATGATACAGCGCTGGTGGCTTATTCATATGAGAAACTGCAGAAGCTGGTGACTGAGGTTGGTAAAGTGTGTGAAAGAAGAAAGTTAAGAGTAAATGTGAATAAGAGCAAGGTTATTAGGTTCAGTAGTGTTGAGGGTCAAGTCAATTGGAAGGTAAGTTTAAATGGACAAAAACTGGAGGAAGTAAAGTGTTTTAGATATCTGGGAGTGGATCTGGCAGCGGATGGAACCATGGAAGCGGAAGTGATTCATAGGGTGTGGGAGGAGGCGAAAATCCTGGGAGCCTTGAAGAATGTGTGGAAGTCGAGAACATTATCTCGGAAAACAAAAATGGGTATGTTTGGAGGAATAGTGGTTCCAACAATGTTGTATGGTTGCGAGGCGTGGGCTATGGATAGAGTTGTGCGCAGGAGGGTGGATGTGCTGGAAATGAAATGTTTGAGGACAATGTGTGGTGTGAGGTGATTTGATCGAGTAAGTAATGTAAGGGTAAGAGAGATGTGTTGAAATAAATATATATATATATATATATATATATATATATATATATATATATATATATATATATATATATATATATATATATATATATATATATATATATATATATATATATATATATATATATATATATATATATATATATATATATATATATATATATATATATATATATGTATATATATATATGTATATATATATATATATATATATATATATATATATATATATATATATATATATATATATATATATATATATATATATATATATATATATATATATATATATATATATATATATATATATATATATATATATATATAAAGCAAACGCATAATCCACACATCCTCTACCACTTCTGAAACCACACTGCTCTTCCCCAATCTGATGCTCTGTACATGCCTTCACCCTCTCAATCAATACCCTCCCATATGATTTACCAGGAATAGTCAACAAACTTATACCATTGTAATTTGAGCACTCACTCTTATCCACTTTGCCTTTGTACAATGGCACTATGCACGCATTCCGCCAATCCTCAGGCACCTCACCATGAGTCATACATATATTAAATAACCTTACTAACCAGGCAATAATAGATTCACCCCTTTTTTAATAAATTCCACTGCAATACCATCCAAACCTGCTGCCTTGCCGGCTTTCATCTTCCGCAAAGCTTTTACTACCTCTTTTCTCTTTACCAAATCATTTTCCCAAACCCTCTCACTTTGCACACCACCTCGACCAAAAGAAACCTATATATGCCACTCTATCGTCAAACACATTCAACAAACCTTCAAAATACTCACTCCATCTCCTTCTCACATCACCACTACTTGTTATCACCTCCCCATTTGCGCCCTTCACTGAAGTTCCCATTTGCTCCCTTGTCTTACGCACTTTATTTACCTCCTTCCAGAAAATCTTTTCATTCTCCCTAAAATTTAATGATACTCTCTCACCCCAACTCTCATTTGCCCTCTTTTTCACCTCTTGCACCTTTCTCTTGACCTCCTGTCTCTTTCTTTTATACATCTCCCACTCAATTGCATTTTTTCTCTGCAAAAATCGTCCAAATGTCTCTCTCTTCTCTTTCACTAATAATCTTACTTCTTCATCCCACCACTTACTACCCTTTCTAATCAACCAACCTCCCACTCCTCTCATGCCACAAGCATCTTTTGCGCAATCCATCACTGATTCCCTAAATACCTCCCATTCCTCCCCTACTCCCCTTTCTAACATTGTTCTCACCTTTTTCATTCTGTGCTCAGTCTCTTCTGGTACTTCCTCACACAAGTCTCCTTCCCAAGCTCACTTACTCTCACCACCCTCTTCACCCCAACATTCACTCTTCTTTTCTGAAAACCTGTACAAATCTTCACCTTAGCCTCCTCAAGATAATGATCAGACATCCCTCCAGCTGCACTTCTCAGCACATTAACATCCAAAAGTCTCTCTTTCGCGCGCCTGTCAATTAACACGTAATCCAATAACGCTCTCTGGCCATCTCTCCTACTTACATACGTATACTTATGTATATCTCGCTTTTTAAACCAGGTAATCCCAATCACGGGTCCTTTTTCAGCACATTAATCTACAAGCTCTTCACCATTTCCATTTACAACACTGAACACCCTATGTATACCAATTATTCCCTCAACTGCCACATTACTCACCTTTGCATTCAAATCACCCATCACTGTAACCCAGTCTCGTGCATCAAAACCACTAAAACACTCATTCAGCTGCTCCCAAAACACTTGCCTCTCATGATCTTTCTTCTCATGTCCAGGTGCATATGAACCAATAATCACCCATGTCTCTCCATCAACTTTCAGTTTTACCCATATTAATCGAGAATTTACTTTCTTACATTTTATCACATACTCCCACAACTCCTGTTTCAGGAGTACTACTACTCCTTTCCTTGCTCTTGTCCTCTCACTAACCCCTGACTCTACCTTCAAGACATTCCGAAACTACTCTTCCCCTTTACCCTTGAGCTTCGTTTCACTCAGAGCCCCACCCATCCAGGCCCCACACAACTTTCCATGGTTTACCCCAGACGCTTCAAATGCCCTGTTCAATCCATTGACAGCACGTCGACCCCAGTATACCACATCATTCCAATTCACTCTATTCGTTGCCCGCCTTTCACCCTCCTGCATGTTCAGGCCCCGATCACTCAAAATCTTTTTCACTAAATCTTTCCACCTCCAATTTGGTCTCCCACTTCTCCTCGTTCCCTCCACCTTTGACACATATATCATCTTGGTCAATCTTTCCTCACTCATTCTCTCCATGTAATCCAACCAATTCAAAACATCCTCTTCTGCTCTCTCAACCACACTCTTTTTATTTCCACACATTTCTCTTACCCTTACATTACTCACTCGATCAAACCACCTCACACCACATATTGTTCTCAAACATCTCATATGTATATATATATATATATATATATATATATATATATATATATATATATATATATATATATATATATATATATATATATATATATATATATATATATATATATATATATATGTATATATATATATATATATATATATATATATATATATATATATATATATATTTTTTTTTTTTTTTTTTTCATACTATTCGCTATTTCCCGCAATAGCGAGGTAGCGTTAAGAACAGAGGACTGGGCCTTTGAGGGAATATCCTCACCTGGACCTCTCCTCTGTTCCTTCTTTTGGAAAAAAAAAAAAAAAAAAAAAAAAAAAACGAGAGGGGAGGATTTCCAGCCCCCCGCTCCCTTCTCTTTTAGTCGCCTTCTACGACACGCAGGGAATACGTGGGAAGTATTCTTTCTCCCCTATCCCCAGGGAATTATATATATATATAATTATATATATATATATATATATATATATATATATATATATATATATATATATATATATATATATATATATATATATATATATATATATATATATATATATATATATATATATATATATATATATATATATATATATATATATATATATATATATACATATATATATATATATATGGTAAAGTGTGTGGAAGAAGAAAGTTAAGAGTAAATGTGAATAAGAGCAAGGTTATTAGGTACAGTAGGGTTGAGGGTCAAGTCAATTGGGAGGTGAGTTTGAATGGAGAAAAACTGGAGGAAGTGAAGTGTTTTAGATATCTGGGAGTGGATCTAGCAGCGGATGGAACCATGGAAGCGGAAGTGGATCATAGGGTGGGGGAGGGGGCGAAAATTCTGGTGGCCTTGAAGAATGTGTGGAAGTCGAGAACATTATCTCTGAAAGCAAAAATGGGTATGTTTGAAGGAATAGTGGTTCCAACAATGTTGTATGGTTGCGAGGCGTGGGCTATGGATAGAGTTGTGCGCAGGAGGATGGATGTGCTGGAAATGAGATGTTTGAGGACAATGTGTGGTGTGAGGTGGTTTGATCGAGTGAGTAACATAAGGGTAAGAGAGATGTGTGGAAATAAAAAGAGCGTGGTTGAGAGAGCAGAAGAGGGTGTTTTGAAGTGGTTTGGGCACATGGAGAGGATGAGTGAGGAAAGATTGACCAAGAGGATATATGTGTCGGAGGTGGAGGGAACAAGGAGAAGACGGAGACCAAATTGGAGTTGGAAAGATGGAGTGAAAAAGATTTTGTGTGATCGGGGCCTGAACATGCAGGAGGGTGAAAGGAGGGCAAGGAATAGAGTGAATTGGAGCGATGTGGTATACCGGGGTTGACGTGCTGTCAGTGGATTGAATCAAGGGATGTGAAGCGTCTGGGTTAAGCCATGGAACGCTGTGTAGGTATGTATATTTGCGTGTATGGACGTATGTATATACATGTGTATGGGGGGGGGTTGGGCCATTTCTTTCGTCTGTTTCCTTGCGCTACCTCGCAAACGCGGGAGACAGCGACAAAGTATAATAAATAAATAAATATATATATATATATATATATATATATATATATATATATATATATATATATATATATATATATATATACTTAGAAAAGCAAATGATTTGTTTGTAGCATTTATGGATCTGGAGAAGGCATATGATAGAGTTGATAGAGATGCTCTATGGAAGATATTAAGAATATATGGTGTGGGAGGCAAGTTGTTAGAAGCAGTGAAAAGTTTTTATCGAGGATGTAAGGCATGTGTACGTGTAGGAAGAGAGGAAAGTGATTGGTTCTCAGTGAATGTAGTTTTTCGGAAGGGGTGTGTGATGTCCCCATGGTTGTTTAATTTGTTTATGGATGGGGTTGTTAGGAAGGTGAATGCGAGAGTTTTGGAAAGAGGGGCAAGTATTAAGTCTGTTGGGGATGAGAGAGCTTGGGAAGTGAGTCAGTTGTTGTTCGCTGATGATACAGCGCTGGTGGCTGATTCATGTGAGAAACTTCAGAAGCTGGTGACTGAGTTTGGTAAAGAGTGTGAAAGAAGAAAGTTAAGAGTAAATGTGAATAAGAGCAAGGTTATTAGGTACAGTAGGGTTGAGGGTCAAGTCAATTGGGAGGTATGTTTGAATGGAAAAAAACTGGAGGAAGTAAAGTGTTTTAGATATCTGGGAGTGCATCTGGCAGCGGATGGAACCATGGAAGCGGAAGTGGATCATAGGGTGGGGAGGGGGCGAAAATTCTGGGAACCTTGAAGAATGTGTGGAAGTCGAGATCATTATCTCGGAAAGCAAAGATGGGTATGTTTGAAGGAATAGTGGTTCCAACAATGTTGTATGGTTGCGAGGCCTAGGCTATGGATAGAGTTGTGCGCAGGAGGATGGATATATATATCTATATATATATATATATATATATATATATATATATATATATATATATATTTTTTTTTTTTTTTTTTGCTTTGTCGCTGTCTCCCGCGTTTGCGAGGTAGCGCAAGGAAACAGACGAAAGAAATGGCCCAACCCATCCCCATACATATGTATATACATACGTCCACACACGCAAATATACATACTTACATATATACATACCTATATACATACCTATATATATATATATATATATATATATATATATATATATATATATATATATATATATATATATATATATATATATATATATATATATATATATATATATTCAACAAATATATATATATATATATATATATATATATATATATATATATATATATATATATATATATATATATATATATATATATATATATATATATATATATATATATATATATATATATATATATATATATATATATATATATATATATATATATATATATATATATCCCTGGGTATAGGGGATGAAGAATACTTCCCACGTATTCCCTGCGTGTCGTAGAAGGCGACTAAAAGGGGAGGGAGCAGGAGGCTGGAAATCCTGGCCTTTCGTTTTTTTTTTCTTTTTTTTAATTTTCCAAAAGAAGGAACAGAGGGGGGCCAGGTGAGGATATTCCACAAAGGCCCAGTCCTCTGTTCTTAACGCTACCTCGCTAATGCGGGAAATGGCGGATAGTTTAAAAGAAAAAGAAAAAGATATATATATATATATATATATATATATATATATATATATATATATATATATATATATATATATATATTGTCCCTGGGGATAGGGGAATATGAATACTTCCCACGCGATCATCACGTGCCGTAGAAGGCGTCTAAAGGAGACGGGAGCGGGGGGCCAGGAATCCTCCCCTCCCTGTATTTTAACTTTCTAAAACAGGAAAGAGAAGAAGGAGTCACGCTGGGAATGCTCATCCTCGTCAAAGGCTCTGATTAGGGTGTCTAAATGTTTGTGGGTATAATCTAAATGAGAAGAAAGGAGAGATAGGTAGTATGTTTGAGGAAAAGGAACGGGATGTTTTGGTTCTAAGTGAAACGAAGATCAAGGGTAAAGGGGAAGAGTGGTTTGTGAATGTCTTGGGAGTAAAGTCATGGGTTAGTGAGAGGACAAGAGCAAGGGAAGGAGTAGCAGTACTCCTAAAACAGGAGTGGTGGGAGTATATGAGAGTGTAAGAAAGTAAACTGTAGATTGATATTGGCAAAACTGAAAGTGGATGGAGAGAGATGGGAGATTATTGGTGCATATACACCTGGGCATGAGAAGAAAGATCATGAGAAGCAAGTGTTTTGGGAGCAGCTGAGTGAATGTGTTAGTAGTTTTGATGCACGAGACTGGGTTATAGTGATGGTTGAATTGAATGCAAAGGTGAGTAATGTGGCAGTTGAGTTAATAATTAGTGTACATGGGGTGTTCAGTGTCGTAAATGGAAATGGTGAAGAGCTTGTAGATTTTGTGCCGAAAAAGGACTGGCGATTGGGAATACCTGGTTTAAAAAGAGAGATATACATAAGCATACGTACGTAAGTAGTAGAGATGGCCAGATCGCGTTATTGGATTACCTGTTAATTGATAGGCGCGCGAACGAGCGTCTTTTGGATGTTAATGTGTTGAGAGGTGCAACTGGAGGGATGTCTGATCATTATCTTGTGGAGGCGAAAGTGGAGATTTGTAGAGGTTTTCAGAAAAGAAAAGAGGATATTGGGGTTAGGAGAGTGGTGAGAGTAAGTGAGCTTGAGTAGTAGACTTGTGTTAGGAAGTACCAGGAGAGACTGAATACAGAGTGGTAAAAGGTGAGAACAAAGGATGTAAGGGGAGAGGGGGAGGAATGGGATGTATATAGGGAAGCAGTGATGGCTTGCACAAAAGGTGCTTGTGGCATGAGATTCGTGGGAGGTGTGTAGATTAGAAAGGGTACTGAGTGGTGGGATGAAGAAGTAGGACTGTTAGTGAAAGAGGAGAGAGGGGCATTTGGACGATTTTTGAGGGAAAATAGTGCAAATGAATAGGAGATTTATGAAAGAAAGAGGCAGGAAGTCACGAGAAAGGTTCAAGAGGTGAAAAAGAGGGCAAATGAGAGCTGGAATGAGAGAGTATCATCAAATTTTAGGGAGATTGAAAAGATGTTTTGGAAGGAGGTAAATAAAGTGCGTAAGACAAGGGAATCAATGGTAACTTCAGTGAAGGGGGTTAATGGGGAGGTGATAACAAGTAGTGGTGATGTGAGAAGATGGAGTGATTATTTTGAAGGTTTGTTGAATGTGTTTGATGATAGAGTGGCAGATACAGGATGTTTTGGTCGAGGTGGTGTGCAAAGTGAGAGGGTTAAGGAGATTGTTTTGGTAAACAGAGAAGAGATAGTAAAAGCTTTGCGGAAGATGAAAGCCGGCAAGGCAGCTGGTTTAGATGCTATTACAATGGAATTTATAAAAAAAGGGGGTGACTCTAATCTTGACTGATTGGTAAGGATATTTAATATATGTATGACTCAAGTTGAGGTGCCTGAGGATTGGCGGAATGCGTGCATAGCGCCGTTGTACAAAGGCAAAGGGAATAGAAGTGAGTACTGAAATTACAGAGGTATAAGTTTGTTCAGTATTCTTTGGAAACTATATGGGAGTGTATTAAATGAGAGGGTGAAGGGCATGTACAGAGCATAAGACTGGGGAAGAGCAGTGTAATTTCAGAAGTAGTAGAGGATGTGTGGATCAGGTGTATGCTTTAAGAAATGCATGTGAGAAATACCTAGAAAATCAAATGGATTTGTATGTAGCATTTTTGGATCTGAAGAAGGCATATGATAGAGTTGATAGAGATGTTCTCTGGAAGGTGTTAGGAATGTATGGTGTAGGAGGTAATTTGTTAGAAGCAGGGAAAAGTTTTTATCGGGGATGTATGGCATGTGTACGTGAAGGAAGCGAAGAAAGTGATTGGTTCTCAGTGAATGTTGGTTTGCGGCAGGGGTGTGTGATGTCCCCATGGTTGTTTAATTTGTTTATGGATGGGGTTGTTAGGAAGGTGAATGCGAGAGTTTTGGAAAGAGGGGCAAGTATTAAGTCTGTTGGGGATGAGAGAGCTTGGGAAGTGAGTCAGTTGTTGTTCGCTGATGATACAGCGCTGGTGGCTGATTCATGTGAGAAACTTCAGAAGCTGGTGACTGAGTTTGGTAAAGAGTGTGAAAGAAGAAAGTTAAGAGTAAATGTGAATAAGAGCAAGGTTATTAGGTACAGTAGGGTTGAGGGTCAAGTCAATTGGGAGGTATGTTTGAATGGAAAAAAACTGGAGGAAGTAAAGTGTTTTAGATATCTGGGAGTGCATCTGGCAGCGGATGGAACCATGGAAGCGGAAGTGGATCATAGGGTGGGGAGGGGGCGAAAATTCTGGGAACCTTGAAGAATGTGTGGAAGTCGAGATCATTATCTCGGAAAGCAAAGATGGGTATGTTTGAAGGAATAGTGGTTCCAACAATGTTGTATGGTTGCGAGGCCTAGGCTATGGATAGAGTTGTGCGCAGGAGGATGGATATATATATCTATATATATATATATATATATATATATATATATATATATATATTTTTTTTTTTTTTTTGCTTTGTCGCTGTCTCCCGCGTTTGCGAGGTAGCGCAAGGAAACAGACGAAAGAAATGGCCCAACCCATCCCCATACATATGTATATACATACGTCCACACACGCAAATATACATACTTACATATATACATATCTATATACATACCTATATATATATATATATATATATATATATATATATATATATATATATATATATATATATATATATATATATATATATATATATATATATATATATATATTCAACAAATATATATATATATATATATATATATATATATATATATATATATATATATATATATATATATATATATATATATATATATATATATATATATATATATATATATATATATATATATATATATATATATATATATATATATATATATATATATATATATCCCTGGGTATAGGGGATGAAGAATACTTCCCACGTATTCCCTGCGTGTCGTAGAAGGCGACTAAAAGGGGAGGGAGCAGGAGGCTGGAAATCCTGGCCTTTCGTTTTTTTTTTCTTTTTTTTAATTTTCCAAAAGAAGGAACAGAGGGGGGCCAGGTGAGGATATTCCACAAAGGCCCAGTCCTCTGTTCTTAACGCTACCTCGCTAATGCGGGAAATGGCGGATAGTTTAAAAGAAAAAGAAAAAGATATATATATATATATATATATATATATATATATATATATATATATATATATATATATATATATATTGTCCCTGGGGATAGGGGAATATGAATACTTCCCACGCGATCATCACGTGCCGTAGAAGGCGTCTAAAGGAGACGGGAGCGGGGGGCCAGGAATCCTCCCCTCCCTGTATTTTAACTTTCTAAAACAGGAAAGAGAAGAAGGAGTCACGCTGGGAATGCTCATCCTCGTCAAAGGCTCTGATTAGGGTGTCTAAATGTTTGTGGGTATAATCTAAATGAGAAGAAAGGAGAGATAGGTAGTATGTTTGAGGAAAAGGAACGGGATGTTTTGGTTCTAAGTGAAACGAAGATCAAGGGTAAAGGGGAAGAGTGGTTTGTGAATGTCTTGGGAGTAAAGTCATGGGTTAGTGAGAGGACAAGAGCAAGGGAAGGAGTAGCAGTACTCCTAAAACAGGAGTGGTGGGAGTATATGAGAGTGTAAGAAAGTAAACTGTAGATTGATATTGGCAAAACTGAAAGTGGATGGAGAGAGATGGGAGATTATTGGTGCATATACACCTGGGCATGAGAAGAAAGATCATGAGAAGCAAGTGTTTTGGGAGCAGCTGAGTGAATGTGTTAGTAGTTTTGATGCACGAGACTGGGTTATAGTGATGGTTGAATTGAATGCAAAGGTGAGTAATGTGGCAGTTGAGTTAATAATTAGTGTACATGGGGTGTTCAGTGTCGTAAATGGAAATGGTGAAGAGCTTGTAGATTTTGTGCCGAAAAAGGACTGGCGATTGGGAATACCTGGTTTAAAAAGAGAGATATACATAAGCATACGTACGTAAGTAGTAGAGATGGCCAGATCGCGTTATTGGATTACCTGTTAATTGATAGGCGCGCGAACGAGCGTCTTTTGGATGTTAATGTGTTGAGAGGTGCAACTGGAGGGATGTCTGATCATTATCTTGTGGAGGCGAAAGTGGAGATTTGTAGAGGTTTTCAGAAAAGAAAAGAGGATATTGGGGTTAGGAGAGTGGTGAGAGTAAGTGAGCTTGAGTAGTAGACTTGTGTTAGGAAGTACCAGGAGAGACTGAATACAGAGTGGTAAAAGGTGAGAACAAAGGATGTAAGGGGAGAGGGGGAGGAATGGGATGTATATAGGGAAGCAGTGATGGCTTGCACAAAAGGTGCTTGTGGCATGAGATTCGTGGGAGGTGTGTAGATTAGAAAGGGTACTGAGTGGTGGGATGAAGAAGTAGGACTGTTAGTGAAAGAGGAGAGAGGGGCATTTGGACGATTTTTGAGGGAAAATAGTGCAAATGAATAGGAGATTTATGAAAGAAAGAGGCAGGAAGTCACGAGAAAGGTTCAAGAGGTGAAAAAGAGGGCAAATGAGAGCTGGAATGAGAGAGTATCATCAAATTTTAGGGAGATTGAAAAGATGTTTTGGAAGGAGGTAAATAAAGTGCGTAAGACAAGGGAATCAATGGTAACTTCAGTGAAGGGGGTTAATGGGGAGGTGATAACAAGTAGTGGTGATGTGAGAAGATGGAGTGATTATTTTGAAGGTTTGTTGAATGTGTTTGATGATAGAGTGGCAGATACAGGATGTTTTGGTCGAGGTGGTGTGCAAAGTGAGAGGGTTAAGGAGATTGTTTTGGTAAACAGAGAAGAGATAGTAAAAGCTTTGCGGAAGATGAAAGCCGGCAAGGCAGCTGGTTTAGATGCTATTACAATGGAATTTATAAAAAAAGGGGGTGACTCTAATCTTGACTGATTGGTAAGGATATTTAATATATGTATGACTCAAGTTGAGGTGCCTGAGGATTGGCGGAATGCGTGCATAGCGCCGTTGTACAAAGGCAAAGGGAATAGAAGTGAGTACTGAAATTACAGAGGTATAAGTTTGTTCAGTATTCTTTGGAAACTATATGGGAGTGTATTAAATGAGAGGGTGAAGGGCATGTACAGAGCATAAGACTGGGGAAGAGCAGTGTAATTTCAGAAGTAGTAGAGGATGTGTGGATCAGGTGTATGCTTTAAGAAATGCATGTGAGAAATACCTAGAAAATCAAATGGATTTGTATGTAGCATTTTTGGATCTGAAGAAGGCATATGATAGAGTTGATAGAGATGTTCTCTGGAAGGTGTTAGGAATGTATGGTGTAGGAGGTAATTTGTTAGAAGCAGGGAAAAGTTTTTATCGGGGATGTATGGCATGTGTACGTGAAGGAAGCGAAGAAAGTGATTGGTTCTCAGTGAATGTTGGTTTGCGGCAGGGGTGCGTGATGTCTCCATGGTTGTTTAATTTGTTTATGGATTGGGTTGTTAGGGAGGTGAATTCAAGAGTTTGGAAAGAGGGGCAAGCATGCAGTCTGTTGTGGATGAAAGAGCTTGGGAAGTGAGTTAGTTGTTTTTCGCTGATGATACAGCGTTGGTGGCAGATTCGTGTAAGGAACTGCAGAAGCTGGTGACTGATTTTGGTAAAGTGTGTGAAACAAGAGAGCTGAGAGTGAATGTGAATAATAGCAAGGTTATTAGGTACAGTAGAATTGAGGGAGAAGTCAATTGAGAGGTAAGTTTGAATGGAGAAAAACTGGAGGAAGTGAAGTGTTTTAGATATCTGGGAGTGGATTTGGCAGCGTATGGAACCTTGGTACCGGAAGTGAATCATAGAATGGGGGGGGGGGGCATAAGTTCTGAAAGCGTTGAAGAATGTCTGGAGGTCGACAACTTTATCTTGGAAAGCAAAAATGTATATGTTTAAAGGAATAATGGTTCCAACAATGATATATGGTTGCGAGGCGTGGGCTATAGATAGAGTTGTGCGCAGGAGGGTGGATGTGCTGGAAATTGGATGTCTGAGGACAGTATATGGTGTGAGGTGGTTTCATCGGGTAAGTGATGAAAGGGTAAGAGAGACGTGTGGTAATAAAAAGAGTTTGGTTGAGAGAGCAGAAGAGAGTGTTTTGAAATGGCTTGGTCGCATGGAGAGAATGCATGGGGAAAGATTGACAAAGAGGATTTACATGTCGGAGGTGGAGGGAACGAGAAGTGGGAGACCAAATTGGAGGTTGAAAGATGGAGTGAAAAAGATTTTGAGTGATCGGGGTCTGAACATGCAGGAGGGTGAAAGGCGTGCAAGGAATAGAGTGAATTGGAACGATGTGGTATACCGGTGTCGATGTGCAGTAATTGGATGGAACCAGGGTGTGTGAAGCGTCTGGGATAAACCATGGAAAGTTCTGTGTGGCCTGGATATGGAAAGGGAGCTGTAGTTTTGGTGTATTATTACATGATAGCTAGAGACTAAGTGTGAACGAATGTGGCTTTTGTTACCTTTTTCTATTGCTACCTCGCGCACATGCGGGAGGAGGTGCTTGTTTTTTTCAAGTGTGGCGGGGTGGCGACAGGAATGAATAGGGGCAGACAAAATGAATTATGTATATGTGTATATAGGTATATGTCTGTGTGTGTATATATATGTATACGTTGAGATGTATAGGTATGTATATGTGCCTTTCTGGAGGTGTATGTATATACATGTGTATATGACTGGGTTGGGCCATTCCTTCGTCTGTTTCCTTGCGCTATCTCGTTGACCCGGGAGAAAGTGACAAAGTATAATAAGAGAATAAGAAATATAAAGTATCTATTTATCTATTCTATTTTGCTGACACATATATCCTCTTAGGCAATCTTTCCTCACTCATTTTCTCCATGTGACCAAAACATTTCAAAACACCGTCCACTGCTCTCTCAACCATATTATTTTTATTACGACACATCTCTCTTACCCTCTCATTACTTACTTGATCAAACCATCTCACACCACATATTGCCCTGAAACATCTCATTTCCAGCACATCCATCCTCCTCCGCACAACTCTATCCATAGCCCACGACTCACAAGACCGGGTTATAGTGATGGGTGATTTGAATGCAAGGGTGAGTAATGTGGCAGTTGAGGGAATAATTGGTATACATGTGGTGTTCAGTGTTGTAAATGAAAATGGTGAAGAGTTTATAGATTTATGTGCTGAAAAAGGACTGGTGATTGGGAATACCTGGTTTAAAAAGCGAGATATACATAAGTATACGTATGTAAGTTGGCTAGATGGCCAGAGAGCGTTATTGGATTACGTGTTAATTGATAGGCGCGCGAGAGAGAGACTTTTGGATGTTAATGTGTTGAGAGGTGCAACTGGAAGGATGTCTGATCATTATCTTGTGGAGGCGAAGGTGAAGATTTGTAGAGGTTTTCAGAAAAGAAGAGAGAATGTTGGGGTGAAGATAGTGGTGAGAGTAAGTGAACTTGGGAAGGAGACTTGTGTGAAGAAGTACCAGGAGAGACTGAGTACAGAATGCAAAAAGGTGAGAACAAAGGAGGTAAGGGGAGTGGGGGACTAATGGGATGTATTTAGGGAAGCAGTGATAGCTTGCGCAAAAGATGCTTGTGGCATGAGCGTGGGAGGTGGGTTGATTACAAAGGGTAGTGAGTTGTGCGATGAAGAAGTAAGATTATTAGTGAAAGAGAAGAGAGAGGCATTTGGACGATTTTTGTAGTGAAAAAATGCAAATAAGTGTGAGATGTATAAAAGAAAGAGGAAGGAGGTGAAGAGAAAGGTGCAAGAGGTGAAAAAGAGGGCAAATGAGAGTTGGGGTGAGAGAGTATCATTAAATTTTAGGGAGAATAAAAAGATGTTTTGGAAGGAGTTAATAAAATGCGTAAGACAAGGGAGCAAAGAGGAACTTTAGTGAAGGGCGCAAATGGGGAGGTGATAACAAGTAGTGGTGATGTGAGAAGGAGATGGAGTGAGTATCTTGAAGGTTTGCTGAATGTGTTTGATGATAGAGTGGAAGATATAGGGTGTTTTCGTCGAAGTGGAGTGCAAAGAGAGAGGGTTAGGGAAAATGATTTGGTAAACAGAGAAGAGGTAGTAAAGGCTTTGCGGAAGATGAAAGCCGGCAAGGCAGCAGGTTTGGATGGTATTGCAGTGGAATTTATTAAAAAAGGGGATGACTGTATTGTTGACTGGTTGGTAAGGATATTTAATGCATGTATGTCTCATGGTGAGGTGCCTGAGGATTGGCGAAATGCTTGCATAGTGCCATTGTACAAAGGCAAAGGGGATAAGAGTGAGTGCTCAAATTACAGAGGTATAAGTTTGTTGAGTATTCCTAGTAAATTATATGGGACGGTATTGATTGAGAGGGTGAAGGCATGTACAGAGCATCAGATTGGGGAAGAGCATTGTGGTTTCAGAAGTGGTATAGGATGTGTAGGTCAGGTGTTTGCTTTGAAGAACATATGTGAGAAATACTTAGAAAAGCAAATGGTTTTGTATGTAGCATTTATGGATCTGGAGAACCCATATGATAGAGTTGATAGATATGCTCTCTGGAAGGTATTAAGAATATATGGTGGGGGAGGCAAGTTAGAAGCAGTGAAAAGTTTTTATCGAGGATGTAAGGCATGTGTACGTGTAGGAAGAGAGGAAAGTGATTTGTTCTAAGTGAATATAGGTTTGCGGCAGGGGTGTGTGATGTCTTCATGGCTGTTTAATTTGTTAATGGATGGAGTTGTTATGGAGGTGAATGCAAGAGTTTTGGAAAGTGGCAAGTTTGCAGTCTGTTTTGAATGAGGGAGCTTGGGAAGTGAGTCAGATGTTCGCCGATAATACAGCGTTGGTGGCTGATTCATGTGAAAAATGCAGAAGCTCGTGGCTGAGTTTGGTAAAGTGTGAGAAAGAAGAAACTTGACAGTAAACGTGAAAAAGAGCAAGGTTATTATGTACCGTAGGGATGAGGGTCAAGTCAATTGGGAGGTAAGTTTGAATGGAGAAAAACTGGAGGAAGTAAAGTGTTTTAGATATCTGGGAGTGGATCTGGCAGCGGATGGACCATGGAAGCGGAAGTCAGTCATAGGGTGGGGGAGAGGGCGAGAATTCAGGGAGCCTGTATATATATATATATATATATATATATATATATATATATATATATATATATATATATATATATATATATATATATATATATATATATATATATTGGAAAGATCACAATTTTGCGCGTGATCAAGATATTCCTATGAGTCCACAAGGAAAATGAAACACGAAAAGTTCCCAAGTGCACTTTCGTGCAATAATCACATCATCAGGGGACACAAAAGAGAGAAATATAACAGTCAATTGATATACATCGAAGGGACGAAGCTAGGACGCCATTTGGTAAACATGTGATTGTCCAAAACATACAACGAGCATTCACAAACTTATCATTTTACAAATCTTGTCAACAATAAAGTTATCTAATTTGTACAGACCATCACTAATATAAAGATTATAATTATTTGTGTATTTAATAATAGAAGATTCAATGATATTTCGCTTGGTAATAGAGTTAGAGTTAACAACTGAGATGGCGTTACTCCAGGCAATACAATGATCATAGTTTTTAACATGATTAAACAAGGCATTTGATTCTTGTCCCGTTCTTATACTATATTCATGTTGCTTAAGTCTAACAGAAAGATCCTTTCCAGTCTGACCAACATAAAACTTATCAAAGTCTCTACAAGGAGATTTATAGATGCAACGAAGAGAATTTTCTGGTGAATTCCTGATTAACATATTCTTTATAGTATTATTGTTTCTAAAGGCAACATTTACATTAAAGGATTTAAGCAACATAGGAAGCAACGTGAAATTATTATTAAAAGGGAGAACTAAAAGATTCTTGGTGTTAATGGGAGGTTTGGGCTCAACTCTATAAAATGATTTCTTTGCTAACTTAAGGGATTTATCAATTAAACATCTAGGGTACTTTAACTTAGATCCAATAGAATATATCTTCTCAAACTTATCATCAATAAACTTTGGATGCAAATACGTAATGCCCTTAGGAACATAGATTGAAATGTTGATAATTTAATTCTGTCATGATGAGATGAGTAATAATGGATATATGAGCATACATTGGTGGGTTTTCTGTACATGCTAAACTTAAACTTGTTTCCTTGTCTATGGATCATGCAATCTAAAAATGGCAACATACCATTATTTTGATTTTCTACAGTAAATTTGATGGAAGGTACTAAATTGTTAAGTAAGGGGAGAAATATTTGTAAATTTTTATTTGTTAGCCAAACACAAAGAACATCATCTACATACCTAAACCAAATTGCATTAGAAGGTAAGACATCCTTTAGTAATTTTGTTTCAAAAATTTCCATATAAAGATTACTTAGACGGTTACCCATTGACATACCAAATTTTTGAGCATAATAATCTCCATTAAACTGAAATACACAGTCTTTTATACACAATTTTATCAGTTCAATGAAATTAGACTTTGAAACAGGTAAATGAATAGCATCCAAGACTTCAAATAAATATTCTAAAAGGTCATCAATTGGAGCTTTAGTGAAAAGTGAGGAAACATCAAAGCTAACTAGTTTGAAATCAAATTTGATAATGATATTGTTTCGCTTGTTTAGTAAATCTACATTGTTCATGATATTAGAATTTGTTACCTTACCCACTAAAGGGCTTAATAAAGAAACTAACCATTTTGATAATTTATATGTGACGGAGCCTACTGAACTCACTATAGGTCTTACTGGATTTTTTTTTTTTATGTGTTTCGATAAGTACATACATATATAGCAATGAAGGGGACAAAGATGACAAATTTTTGATAAGAGAAATGTTACCTTTCAACAACAACTTCATTTCTTTATTGAAGTGAGAATTAACTGCTTCTAAGGGATTTTTACTAAGTTTAGAATATGTTGTGTTATCATTTAGAAGATCATTCATTTTAGATGAATAGTTACTGTTGTCTAAAATCACAACAGTGTTAGCCTTATGTGCTTTAGTAATATGTATATCCTTGTTCTTTTTTTAAGGTGTTAATAGCTCTTATGAATCTTTTAGGGCAATTAGCTTCAACTGGTTTTGACAAACTGGCATACACTAAACCCTTGCAAATATTAATATCATCATTACTTAAATTACTTTATTTTTCTGAATTACAAAAAGTCTTTGTGACATCAATACAACTGGCTTCTCTGTTAGAGCACACAAAGCTTAAACCATAGCCTAATGCACACAAGGAATCTTTATCTAGTTGCGTATTAGACAGGTTTACCACAAAAGATGGGTTTGTGTTCTTGGTCCAGTAGCTGTTTTCAATAAGATGGCCCAACTTACGATTTAGTGACACTTGTAGCCTATTACGTTCTTTCCTTAATTCATTATAGCAATAGTCCAACATCCAGTTCTTCCAGTGTGTCGGTATTGTCATTTGAAAGGCACATTTCTTCTCTCTTGAAATGCGAAAAGCCTCCTCCATTTCAAGTTTCTTTAATTCAATATTTTTCTTTAAAATGATATTTTGAAATTGGTCAAATGGTCGACCAGACAGCTGCAACAAACGTTGAGGTAGGACAGATCTTGGCATCACTTGTTCAGCAAGGCATTTCCTAAGGAATTAAAATCGTAACTTCAGTTGGTGAGCCTTGATTAGCGATTTGGAGAAAGCAGTAACGAAAGGAGAAAGTCCAGGACAGCTTGTAGAGAAGTAATAGAAGAGCCGTGTGGAATCCATGTTGGAAAGGATCACAATGTTGCGCGTGATCAAGATATTCCTATGAGTCCACAAGGAAAATGAAACGGGAAAAGTTCCCAAGTGCACTTTCGTGTAATAATCACATCATCAGGGGAGACACAAGAGAGAAATATAACAGTCAGTTGATATACATCGAAGAGACGAAGCTAGGACGCCATTTGGTAAACATGTGATTGTCCAAAACATACAACGAGCATTCACAAACTTATCATTTTACAAATCTTGTCAACAATAAAGTTATCTGATTTGTACAGACCATCACTAATATTAAGATTATAATTATTTGTGTATTTAATAATAGAAGATTCAATGATATTTCGCTTGGTAATAGAGTTAGAGTTAACAACTAAGATGGCGTTACTCCAGTCAATACAATGATCATAGTTTTTAACAGGATTAAACAAGGCATTTGATTCTTGTCCCGTTCTTATACTATATTTATGTTGCTTAAGTCTAACAGAAAGATCCTTACCAGCCTGACCAACATAAAATTTATCACAGTTTCCACAAGGAACTTTATAGATGGACCCAAGAGAATTTTATGGTGAATACCTGATTAAGATATTCTTTAAAGTATTATTGTTGCTAAAGGCAACATTTACATTAAAGAATTTAAGCAACATGGGAAGCTGAGTGAAATTATTATTAAAAGGGAGAACTAAAAGATTTTTGGTGTAAATGGGAGGTTTCGGCTCAACTCTATAACATGATTTCTTTGCTAACTTAAGGGATTTACCAATGAAAGATCTAGGGTACTTTAACTTAGATCCAATAGAATATATCTTCTCAAACCCATCATCAATAAACTCTGGACTGCAGATACTTAATGCCCTTAGTAACATAGATTGAAATGATGATAATTTAACTCTGTCATGTTGAGAAGAGTAATAATGGATATTTGATCATACATTGGTGGGTTTTCTGTATATGCTAAACTTAAACTTGTTTCCTTGTCTATGGATCATGCAATCTGAAAATGGTAACATACCATTATTTTGATTTTCTACAGTAAATTTGATGGAAGGTACTAAATTGTTAAGTAAGGGGAAAAATATTTGTAAATTTTCATTTGTTGGCCAAACACAAAGAACATCATCTACATACCTAAACCAAATTGCATTAGAAGGTAAGACATACTTTAGTAATTTTGTTTCAAAAAATTCCATATGAAGATTACTTAGACAGTTACCCATTGCCATACCAAATTTTTGAGCATAATAGTCTCCATTAAACTGAAATACAAAGTCTTTTATACATAATTTTATCAGTTCCATGAAATTAGACTTTGAAACAGGTAAATGAATATCATTCTAGACATCAAATAAATATTCTAAAACGTCATCAACTGGAACTTTAGTGAAAACTGAGGAAACATCAAAGCTAACTAGTTTGAAATCAAATTTGATATTGATATTGTTTAGCTTGTAGGTTCCATCACATATAAATTATCAAAATGGTTAGTTTTTTTATTAAGCCCTTTAGTGGGTAAGGTATCAAATTCTAATATCATGAACAATGTAGATTTAGTCACCATATATATATATATATATATATATATATATATATATATATATATATATATATATATATATATATATATATATATATATATATATATATATATATATATATATATATATATACATATATATATATGTGACTGAGTTTGGTAAAGTGTGTGGAAGAAGAAAGTTGAGAGTAAATGTGAATAAGAGCAAGGTTATTAGGTACAGTAGGGTTGAGGGTCAAGTCAATTGGGAGGTGAGTTTGAATGGAGAAAAACTGGAGGAAGTGAAGTGTTTTAGATATCTGGGAGTGGATCTGTCAGCGGATGGAACCATGGAAGTGGAAGTGGATCATAGGGTGGGGGAGGGGGCGAAAATTTTGGGAGCCTTGAAAAATGTGTGGAAGTCGAGAACATTATCTCGGAAAGCGAAAATGGGTATGTTTGAGGGAATAGTGGTTCCAACAATGTTGTATGGTTGCGAGGCGTGGGCTATGGATAGAGATGTGCGCAGGAGGATGGATGTGCTGGAAATGAGATGTTTGAGGACAATGTGTGGTGTGAGGTGGTTTGATCGAGTAAGTAACGTAAGGGTAAGAGAGATGTGTGGAAATAAAAAGAGCGTGGTTGAGAGAGCAGAAGAGGGTGTTTTGAAATGGTTTGGGCACATGGAGAGAATGAGTGAGGAGAGATTGACCAAGAGGATATATGTGTCGGAGGTGGAGGGAACGAGGAGAAGAGGGAGACCAAATTGGAGGTGGAAAGATGGAGTGAAAAAGATTTTGTGTGATCGGGGCCTGAACATGCAGGAGGGTGAAAGGAGGGCAAGGAATAGAGTGAATTGGAGTCATGTGGTATACAGGGGTTGACGTGCTGTCAGTGGATTGAATCAAGGCATGTGAAGCGTCTGGGGTAAACCATGGAAAGCTGTGTAGGTATGTATATTTGCGTGTGTGGACGTGTGTATGTACATGTGTATGGGGGGGGGTTGGGCCATTTCTTTCGTCTGTTTCCTTGCGCTACCTCGCAAACGCGGGAGACAGCGACAAAGTATAAAAAAAAAAAAAAAAAAAAAAAAATATATATATATATATATATATATATATATATATATATATGTATATATATATATATATATATATATATATATATATATATATATATATATATATATATATATATATATATATATATATATATATATATATATATATATATATATATATATATATATATATATATATATATATATATATATATATATATATATGTATATAAAAAGAAAAAAAAAATATATATATATATATATATATATATTATCCCTGGGGATAGGGGAGAAAGAATACTTCCCACGTATTCCTTGCGTGTCGTAGAAGGCGACTAAAAGGGGAGGGAGCGGGGGGCTGGAAATCCTCCCCTCTCACTTTTTTTTTTTTTTTTTTAATTTTCCAAAAGAGTGAACAGAGAAGGGGCCCAGGTGAGGATATTCCCTCAAGGGCCCAGTCCTCTGTTCTCAACACTACCTCGCTAATGCGGGAAATGGCGAATAGTATGAAAGAAAAGATATATATATATATATATATATATATATATATATATATATATATATATATATATATATATATATATATATATATATTTTTTTTTTTTTTTTTTCTTTTTTATTTATTTTTTTCTTTTGCTTTCTCGCTGTCTCTCGCGTTTGCGAGGTAGCGCAAGAAAACAGACGAAAGAAATGGCCCAACCCACCCCCATACACATGTATAAAGATACGTCCACACACGCAAATATACATACCTACACAGCTTTCCATGGTTTACCCCAGACGCTTCACATGCCCTGATTCAATCCACTGACAGCAAGTCAACCCTGGTATACCACATCGATCCAATTCACTCTATTCCTAGCCCTCCTTTCACCCTCCTGCATGTTCAGGCCCCGATCACACAAAATCTTTTTCACTCCATCTTTCCACCTCCAATTTGGTCTCCCACTTCTCGTTCCCTCCACCTCCGACACATATATCCTCTTGGTCAATCTTTCCTCACTCATTCTCTCCATGTGACCAAACCATTTCAGAACATCCTCTTCTGCTCGATCAACCACGCTCTTTTTATTTCCACACATCTCTCTTACCCTTACGTTACTTACTAGATCAAACCACCTCACACCACACATTGTCCTCAAATATCTCATTTCCAGCACATCCATCCTCCTGCGCACAACTCTATCCATAGTCCACGCCTCGCAACCATACAACATTGTTCACTATTCCTTCAAACATACCCATTTTTGCTTTCCGAGATAATGTTCTCGACTTCCACACATTCTTCAAGGCTCCCAGGATTTTCGTCCCCTCCCCCACCCTATGATCCACTTCCGCTTCCAGGGTTCCATCCGCTGCCAGATCCACTCCATTTACTCTTAACTCTCTTCTTTCACACACTTTACCAAACTCAGTCACCAGCTTCTGCAGTTTTTCACATGAATCAGACACCAGCGCTGTATCATAAGCGAACAACAACTGACTCACTTCCCAAGCTCTCTCATCCCCAACAGACTTCATACTTGCCCCTCTTTCCAAAACTCTTGCATTCACCTCCCTAACAACCCCATCCATAAACAAATTAAACAACCATGGAGACATCACACACCCCTGCCGCAAACCTACATTCACTGAGAACCAATCACTCTCTTCTCTTCCTACACGTACACATGCCTTACATCCTCGATAAAAACTTTTCCTTCCTTCTAACAACTTGCCTCCCACACCATATATTCTTAATACCTTCCACAGAGCATCTCTATCAACTCTATCATATGCCTTCTCCAGATCCATAAATGCTACATACAAATCCATTTGCTTTTCTAAGTATTTCTCACATACATTCTTCAAAGCAAACACCTGATCCACACATCCTCTACCACTTCTGAAACCACACTGCTCTTCCCCAATCTGATGCTCTGTACATGCCTTCACCCTCTCAATCAATACCCTCCCATATACTTTACCAGGAATACTCAACAAGCTTATACCTCTGTAATTTGAGCACTCACTCTTATCCCCTTTGCCTTTGTACAATGGCACTATGCACTCATTCCGCCAGTCTTCAGGCACCTCACCATGAGTCATACATACATTAATTAACCTTACCAACCAGTCAACAATACAGTCACCCCCTTTTTTAATAAATTCCACTGCAATGCCATCAAAACCTGCTGCCTTGCCGGCTTTCATCTTCCGCAAATCTTTTACTACCTCTTCTCTGTTTACCAAATCATTTTCCCTAGCCCTCTCACTTTACACACCACCTCAACCAAAACACCCTATATCTGCCACTCTGTCATCAAAGACATTCAACAAACCTTCAAGATACTCACTCCATCTCCTTCTCTCATCACTACTACTTGTTATCATCTCCCCATTTGCGCCCTTCACTGAAGTTCTCATTTGCTCCCCTGTCTCACGCACTTTATTTACCTCCTTCCAGAACATCTTTTTATTCTCCCCAAAATTTAATGATACTCTCTCACCCCAACTCTCATTTGCCCTCTTTTTCACCTCTTGCACCTTTCTCTTGACCTCCTGCCTCTTTCTTTTATACACCTCCCACTCAACTGCATTTTTTCCGTGCAAAAATCGTCCAAATGCCTCTCTCCTCTCTTTCACTAATAATCTTACTTCTTCATCCCACCACTCACTACCCTTTCTAATCAACCCACCTCCCACTCTTCTCATGCCACAAGCATCTTTTGCGCAATCCATCACTGATTCCCTAAATACATCCCATTCCTCCCCCACTCCCCTTACTTCCATTGTTCTCACCTTTTTCCATTCTGTACTCAGTCTCTCCTGGTACTTCCTCACACAAGTCTCCTTCCCAAGCTCACTTATTCTCACCATCCTCTTCACCCCAACATTCACTCTTCTTTTCTGAGAACCCATACAAATCTTCACTTTAGCCTCCACAAGATAATGATCAGACATCCCTCCAGTTGCACCTCTCAGCACATTAATATCCAAAAGTCTCTCATTCGCGCGCCTGTCAATTAACACGTAATCCAATAACGCTCTCTGGCCATCTCTCCTACTTACATACGTAAACTTATGTATATCTCGCTTTTTAAGCCAGGTATTCCCAATCACCAGTCCTTTTTCAGCAAATAAATCTACAAGCTCTTCACCATTTCCATTTACAACACTGAACACCCCATGTATACCAATTATTCCCTCAACTGCCACATTACTCAACTTTGCATTCAAATCACCCATCACTATATCCCGGTCTCGTGCATCAAAACCACTAACACACTCATTCAGCTGCTCTCAAAACACTTGCCTCTCATGATCTTTCTTCTCATGCCCAGGTGCATATGCACCAATAATCACCCATCTCTCTCCATCAACTTTCAGTTTTACCCATATTAATCGAGAATTTACTTTCTTGCATTCTATCACATACTCCCACAACTCCTGTTTCAGGAGTTCTACTACTCCTTCCCTTGCTCTTGTCCTCTCACTAACCCCTGACTTTACTCCCAAGACATTCCCAAACCACTCTTCCCCTTTACCCTTGAGCTTCGTTTCACTCAGAGCCAAAACATCCAGGTTCCTTTCCTCAAACATACTACCTATCTGTCCTTTTTTCACATCTTGATTACATCCAAACACATTTAGACACCCCAGTCTGAGCCTTCGAGGAGGATGAGCACTCCCCGCGTGACTCCTTCTGTTTCCCATTTCTTAGAAAGTTAAAAAGAAATTTTTTAGAAATTTAGAAAATACAAGGAGGGGAGGATTTCTGGCCCCCCGCTCCCGTCCCCTCTAGTCGCCTTCTACGACACGCGAGGAATGCGTGGGAAGTATTCTTTTACCCCTATCCCCAGGGATGATATATATATATATACATATATATATATACATACACATACAGACGCACATACACACACACACATATACATATATATACATACGAAAAATGTAAGAAATAATTTAGAAAACTGAAACTTCTAGCTTGAAATGAAATGAAAAAATGAATGTCACATAATGGTTCAACCTCTGGATATGGAAAAGGGAAATGTATAATTTATTTACACAAACGTCAATAGTAGTTCTCATCAATTTAACCACTGTATCATTAAGATTCAATGTCTAAGCTAAATTTTTTCCAATTTCACTATTTTCTTTTCAAAGCACCATGTATGAAAACTATCACTCCAGTAACACAACTATAAACATTTACTTCCCCTTTAAAAAAAGTTCTGGGGAAGTCTATCTCGATACACTACAGGACACTCTACCACCTGGCGAGGTTTGTGTTGCAATGGTTCTTGATTCACAAACGTTGTAGCATCACTGGTGGGCCAGTGATATAACTATAAAACTTTACAGCAAACAGCCTTGACAAATGAAATTTTTGCTTAAGTTGACAGGAATCCAGTACACAGTAAGCACATGAAAATGAACAAGTACCTGCCCAGCATGCCAGTACTGCAAAAATCTGTACAGGAATAAACAGGAATCTTGGTACGCAGAGATCTTGATACCATAGCTAAAACGCTGGGACACAGGAACTGGTTGATGCAGTTCACTCCCCAGACCTTGAACGTGACCCCACCACGCCAGGCTGCCTCCTCCTCCACCACCACGCTACGTTCTCGCTGGCCAGAGTCCCTCGATATGGCTTCGCCGATTCACAAAGCCAGATTGAGAGATTCCTTAATCCTATTGCATTCATTGGTGGCGCTGATCCGGCGGCAAAATGTAGAGAGTAGACTGTGATGCCTTGATTCGTGAGGGAGTTTGAGATGGATCTCCCTCGGCTTAAGTATACATCCGGGTGCCTCTAGCCACCACTCCCAGTTTCTTCTGTCACCATCTCCCTTCAGCCAACCCGTTCCGTTCACCATTATTGCCGTCTTCTTTCTGTTCTACAGATAATATTTCGGCTACCTCCCTTGTGGCCTGTCTGCGTGTGTCCAATCCCTTATAGACTGGATCAGCGGCGCGTATTTGGCTGCTGCTTCACTTAGATTTTATATATATATATATATATATATATATATATATATATATATATATATATATATATATATATATATATATATATATATATATATATATTAACCATACCAACCAGTCAACATTACAGTCACCCCCTTTTTTAATAAATTCCACTGCAATACCATCCAAACCTGCTGCCTTGCCGGCTTTCATCTTCCGCAAAGCTTTCACTACCTCTTCTCTGTTTACCAAATCATTTTCCCTAACCCTCTCACTTTGCACACCACCTCGACCAAAACACCCTATATCTGCCACTCTATCATCAAACACATTCAACAAACCTTAAAAATACTCACTCCATCTCCTTCTCACATCACCATTACTTGTTATCACCTCCCCATTTGCGCCCTACACTGAAGTTCCCATTTGCTCCCTTGTCTTACGCACTTTATTTACCTCCTTCCAGAACATCTTTTTATTCTCCCTAAAATTTAATGATACTCTCTCACCCCAACTCTCATTTGCCCTTTTTTTTCACCTCTTCCATCTTTCTCTTGACCTCCTGTCTCTTTCTTTTATACATCTCCCACTCAATTGCATTTTTTCCCTGCAAAAATCGTCCAAATGCCTCTCTCTTCTCTTTCACTAATACTCTTACTTCTTCATCCCACCACTCACAACCCTTTTTAATCAACCCACCTCCCACTCTTCTCATGCCACAAGCATCTTTTGCGCAATCCATCACTGATTCCCTAAATACATCCCATTCCTCCCCCACTCCCCTTACTTCCATTGTTCTCACCTTTTTCCATTCTGTACTCAGACTCTCCTGGTACTTCCTCACACAGGTCTCCTTCTCAAGCTCACTTACTCTCACCACCCTCTTCACCCCAACATTCACTCTTCTTTACTGAAAACCCATACAAATCTTCACCTTAGCCTCCACAAGATAATGATCAGACATCCCTCCAGTTGCACCTCTCAGCACATTAAGATCCAAAAGTCTCTCTTTCGCACGCCTGTCAATTAACACGTAATCCAATAACGCTCTCTGGCCATCTCTCCTACTTACATAAGTAAGGTTATTTAATGTATGTATGACTCATGGTGAGGTGCCTGAGGATTGGCGGAATGCGTGCATAGTGCCATTGTACAAAAGCGTTACCTCGCAAACGCGGGAGACAGCGACAAAGTATAATAAAATAAATGAATAATATATATATATATATATATATATATATATATATATATATATATATATATATATATATATATATATATATATATATATATATATATATATATATATATATATATATACACATATATATATATATATATATATATATATATATATATATATATATATATATATATATATATATATATATATATATATATATATATATATATATATATATATATATATATATATATGTGTATATATATATATATATATATATATATATATATATATATATATATATATATATATATATATATATATATATTATATTATTTTTATTATACTTTGTCGCTGTCTCCCGCGTTTGCGAGGTAGCGCAAGGAAACAGACGAAAGAAATGGCCCAACCCCTCCCCCCATACACATGTATATACATACGTCCACACACGCAAATATACATACCTACACAGCTTTCCATGGTTTACCCCAGACGCTTCACATGCCCTGATTCAATCCACTGACAGCACGTCAACCCCGGTATACCACATCGCTCCAATTCACTCTATTCCTTGCCCTCCTTTCACCCTCCTGCATGTTCAGGCCCCGATCACACAAAATCTTTTTCACTCCATCTTTCCACCTCCAATTTGGTCTCCCTCTTCTTCTCGTTCCCTCCACCTCCGACACATATATCCTCTTGGTCAATCTTTCCTCACTCATTCTCTCCATGTGCCCAAACCACTTCAAAACACCCTCTTCTGCTCTCTCAACCACTCTCTTTTTATTTCCACACATCTCTCTTACCCTTACGTTACTCACTCGATCAAACCACCTCACACCACACATTGTCCTCAAACATCTCATTTCCAGCACATCCATCCCCCTGCGCACAACTCTATCCATAGCCCACGCCTCGCAACCATACAACATTGTTGGAACCACTATTCCTTCAAACATATCCATTTTTGCTTTCCGAGATAATGTTCTCGACTTCCACACATTCTTCAAGACCCCCAGAATTTTCGCCCCCTCCCCCACCCTATGATCCACTTCCGCTTCCATGGTTCCATCCGCTGCCAGATCCACTCCCAGATATCTAAAACACTTCACTTCCTCCAGTTTTTCTCCATTCAAACTCACCTCCCAATTGACTTGACCCTCAACCCTACTGTACCTAATAACCTTGCTCTTATTCACATTTACTCTTAACTTTCTTCTTCCACACACATTACCAAACTCAGTCACCAGCTTCTGCAGTTTCTCACATGAATCAGCCACCAGCGCTGTATCATCAGCGAACAACAACTGACTCACTTCCCAAGCTCTCTCATCCCCAACAGACTTCATACTTGCCCCTCTTTCCAAAACTCTTGCATTTACCTCCCTAACAACCCCATCCATAAACAAATTAAACAACCATGGAGACATCACACACCCATGGCGCAAACCTACATTCACTAAGAACAAATCACTTTCCTATCTTCCTACACGTACACATGCCTTACATCCTCGATAAAAACTTTTCACTGCTTCTAACAACTTTCCTCCCACACCATATATTCTTAATACCTTCCACAGAGCATCTCTATCAACTCTATCATATGCCTTCTCCAGATCCATAAATGCTACATACAAATCCATTTGCTTTTCTAAGTATTTCTCACATACATTCTTCAAAGCAAACACCTGATCCACACATCCTCTACCACTCTGAAACCACACTACTCTTCCCCAATCTGATGCTCTGTACATGCCTTCACCCTCTCAATCAATACCCTCCCATATAATTTACCAGGAATACTCAACAAACTTATACCTCTGTAATTTGAGCACTCACTCTTATCCCCTTTGCCTTTGTACAATGGCACTATGCACGCATTCCGCCAATCCTCAGGCACCTCACCATGAGTCCTACATACATTAAATAGCCTTACCAACCATTCAATAATACAGTCAATATCTTTTTTAATAAATTCCACTGCAATACCATCCAAACCTGTTGCCTTGCCGGCTTTCATCTTCCGCAAAGCTTTCACTACCTCTTCTCTGTTTACCAAATCATTTTCCCTAACCCTCTCACTTTGCACACCACCTCGACCAAAACACCCTATATCTGCCACTCTATCATCAAAGACATTCAACAAACCTTCAAAATACTCACTCCATCTCCTTCTCACATCACCACTACTTGTTATCACCTCCCCATTTGCGCCCTTCACTAAAGTTCTCATTTGCTCCCTTGTCTTACGCACTTTATTTACCTCCTTCCAGAACATCTTTTTATTCTCCCTAAAATTTAATGATACTCTCTCGCCCCAACTCTCATTTGCCCTTTTTTTCACCTCTTGCACCTTTCTCTTGACCTCCTGTCTCTTTCTTTTATACATCTCCCACTCAATTGCATTTTTTCCCTGCAAAAATCGTCCAAATGCCTCTCTCTTCTCTTTCACTAATACTCTTACTTCTTCATCCCACCACTCACTACCCTTTCTAATCAACCCACCTCCCACTCTTCTCATGCCACAAGCATCTTTTGCGCAATCCATCACTGATTCCCTAAATGCATCCCATTTCTCCCCCACTCCCCTTACTTCCATTGTTCTCACCTTTTTCCATTCTGTACTCAGTCTCTCCTGGTACTTCCTCACACAGGTCTCCTTCCCAAGCTCACTTACTCTCACCACCCTCTTCACCCCAACATTCACTCTTCTTTTCTGAAAACCCATACAAATCTTCACCTTAGCCTCCACAAGATAATGATCAGACATCCCTCCAGTTGCACCTCTCAGCACATTAACATCCAAAAGTCTCTCTTTCGCACGCATATATATATATATATATATATATATATATATATATATATATATATATATATATATATATATATATATATATATATATATATATATATATATATATAAATGAAACTCGATAAGTTCCCAAGTGTACTCTCGTGTAATAATCTTATCATCAGGGGAGACACAAAAGAGAAATATAACAGTCAGTTGATGTACATTAAAGAGACGAATCTTGGACACCGTTTGGTAAACATGCGATTGTCCTAGTTAGACAACTAGATTTCATAATGTGATCATTTTACAAATTTTATAAACAATAAAGTTATCCAAATATAGAAAGTTTAATAATATTCCTCGTGGTAATAGAGTTAGATTTGATAACTGAGATGGCATTATTCCAGTCAGTATAATGATGATAGTCTTTCACGTGATTAAACAAGGCATTTATTTCTTGTCCTTTTCATATAACATTTTCATGTTTCTTAATTCTAATAGGATTATCAGACCTGTATCCGTATCCGTATCAGAATCTCTACACGGCACTTTATAGATGCATACAGGAGAATTTTCTGGTGAATTCCTGATCAAGATATTCTTTATGGTATTATTGTTGCTGAAGGCAACGTTAACTTTAAAGGATTTAAGCAACACAGGAAGTAAAGTAAAATTACTATCAAAAAGGTGAGGGAAGAGATTCTTGGTGTCAAAGGGAGGATTGGGCTCAACTCTTTAAATGATTTCTTTGCTAACTTAAGATATTTTTCAATGAAAATTCTAGGGTACTTTAACTTAGATCCAATGGAATATATCTCCTCAAACTCATTATCAGTAAAGTCTGAACTGCAAATACGTAATGCCTTAAGTAACATAGACTGAAAAGATGATAATTTAACTCTGCCATGTTGAGATGAGTATTACTGGATATATGAGCATGCATTGGAAGGTTTTCTGTATATGCTAAACTTAAACTTGCTTCCTTGCCTATGGATCATGTAATCTAAAAATGGTAACATACCAATATTTCTATTTTCTACAGTTAATTTGAAGGAAGGTACTAAATTGTTAAGTAAGGGGAGAAATACTTGCAAATTTTCATTTGTTGGCCAAACACATAAATCATCATCTACATACCTAAACCTAATTATATTAAAAGGTAAGATATCCTTTAGTAATATTGTTTAAAAAAGTTCCATAAAAAGATTACTTATTTCAGGTGAAAGAGGGTTACCCATTGCCATAACAAATTTTTGAGCTTTATAATCTCCAGTGAATTGAAAGACTGTCTTTATACACATTTTTATCAGTTCAATGAAAACAGACTTTGAAACAGGTAAATGATTATCATTCAAGACATGAAACAAATAGTCTAAAAATTCTTCAACTAAAAATTTTGTGAAAAGTTAGGAAACATCAAAGGTAACTAGTCTGAAATCAAAATTAATATTGATATTGTTACGATTTGGATTCCTTAGAGATGTCTTGATGAACAAGTGATTTCAGGATCTGTCCTACCCCAGCGTTTGTTGCAGATGTATGGTCGACCATTTGACTAATTGCAAACCATCATCTTAAAGAAACACATTGAATTAAAGAAGATCGAAATGGAGGAGGCGTTTCGTATTACAAGAGGGAGGAAACGTGCCTTTCAAATGGCAATACCGACATACTGGTAAAACCAGATGTTGGACTATTGCTATGATAGATTAAAGAATGAACTCAATAGGCTACAGATGAAACTAAATTGTAGGTTGAACCATTTTATTATAAACAGCTACTGGACTAAGAACACAAACCTCTCTTTTGTGATAAACCTGTCTAATATACAATTAGATAAGGATTTCTTGTGTGCATTAGGCTATGGACCAAGTTTTGTGCGCGCTAACAGGGAAGCCAGCTGTGTTTATGTCACAAAATCTTTTGTAATTTAGAGAAATACAGCAATTTAACTAATGATGAAATTAATATATGTAAAGGTATAATGTATGCCAGTTTTTCAAAACCAATGGAACCTAATTGCCATACAATATTTATAAGAGCTATTAACACCTTAGAAAAAGACAAAGATATACATATTACTATACCAGATAAGGCTAACACTGTTGTGATTTTAGACAAAAGTAACTATTCACCTATAATGAATGGTCTTTTAAATGATGAAACAACATAATCTAAACTCAGCAAAAATCCCATAGAAGCAGTTAATACCCATTCAATAAAGATATAAAGTTGTTGTTGAAAAGTAATGGTTCTCTTATCAAAAGTTTGTCATCTTTGTCCCCTTCATTGATATATATGTATGGACTTATCAAAACACTAAAACAAAATTTTCCAACAAGACCTGTAGTGAGTTCATTAGGCTCCATCACATATAAATTGTCAAAATGGTTGGTTTCTTTATCAACCCCTTTTGTGAGTAAGGTATCAAACTCTAATATCATGAGCAACGTAGATTTAGTCACGAAGCTTAACAATATCAATGTTAATTTTGATTAAAAACGAGTTAGCTTTGATGATTCCTCACTTTTCACTAAAGTTCCAGTTGATGACCTTGTAGAATATTTCTTTGATGTCTTGGATGATATTTATTTACCTGTTTCAAAGTCTGCTTTCATTTAACTGATAAAATTGAATGCAAAAGATTGTCTTTCAATCAAATGGTGTTTATTATGCTCAAAAATATGGTATGGCAATGGGTAACCCTCTTTCACCGGTAATAAGTAATCTTTATATGGAATTTTTTGAAACAAAATTACTAAAGGATATCTTACCTTCCAATGCAATTTGGTTTAGGTATGTAGGTGATGTTCTTTGTGTTTGGCCAACAAATGAAAATTTGCAAATATTTCTCCCCTTACTTAACAATCTAGTACCTTCCATAAAATTTACTTTAGAAAATCAAAATAATGGTATGTTACCATTTTTAGATTGCGTGATCCATAGGCAAGGAAACAAGTTTAAGTTTATCATATACAGAAAACAAACCAAAGTATGCTCATATATCCATTACTACTCATCTCAACATGACGGAGTTAAAATGTCATCTTTTCAATCTATGTTACTTAGGGCATTACGTATTTGCAGTGCAGTCTATTGATGATGAGTTTGAGAAGATATATTCTATTGGATCTAATTTGAGGTACCGTAGATCTTTCATTGATAAATCCCTTAAGTTAGCAAAGAAAATATTTAATAGAGTTGAGCCCAAACCTCCCATTGACACCAAGAATCTTTTAGTTCTCCCTTTCGATAATGATTATATTTGGCTCCCTATATTGCCTAAGTAATTTAATGTAAATGTTACCTTCAGCAACAATAATACTATAAGGAATATCTTAATCAGGAATTCACCAGAAAACTTTCCTGTATGCATCTATAAAGTGCCTTGTAAAAATTGTGATAAGATTTATGTTGGGCATATTGGTAAGGTTCTTTCTGTTAGTCTTAAGCAACATAGATATAGTATTAAAACAAGAAAATAGTCAAATGCCTTGTTTGAACACGTTAAAAACTATAATGATTTTATTGACTGGAGTAATGACATATCAGTTATCAAACCTAACTCTATTAACGCGAAAAATATCATTGAATCTACTATTATTGAATACACACAGAATTATAATCTTAATATTAGTGATGGTCTATACAAATTAGATAAATGCATTATGATAAGATTTGTAAAATGAAAAGTTTATGAGCGCTCTTTGTCTCTCTTGGACAACCGTATGTTTACCAAATGGCGTCCTAATTTCGTCTCTTCGATGTATTTCAACTGTCTATTAAATTTCTCTCTTGTGTATCCCTCGATGATATGATTATTACGCAAAAGTGTGCTTGGAAAGTTCTCGTGTCTCATTTTCCAGGTGGACTCAGGGGAATATCAGGATCACGCGGAAAATTGTTATCCTTTCTAATATATATATATATATATATATATATATATATATATATATATATATATATATATATATATATATTTTCTTTTTTTTTTATTATACTTTGTCGCTGTCTCCCGCGTTTGCGAGGTAGCGCAAGGAAACAGACGAAAGAAATGGCCCAACCCCCCCCATACACATGTATATACATACGTCCACACACGCAAATATACATACCTACACAGCTTTCCATGGTTTACCCCAGACGCTTGACATGCCTTGATTCAATCCACTGACAGCACGTCAACCCTGGTATACCACATCGCTCCAATTCACTCTATTCCTTGCCCTCCTTTCACCCTCCTGCATGTTCAGGCCCCGATCACACAAAATCTTTTTCACTCCATCTTTCCACCTCCAATTTGGTCTCCCTCTTCTCCTCGTTCCCTCCACCTCCGACACATATATCCTCTTGGTCAATCTTTCCTCACTCATTCTCTCCATGTGCCCAAACCACTTCAAAACACCCTCTTCTGCTCTCTCAACCACTCTCTTTTTATTTCCACACATCTCTCTTACCCTTACGTTACTCACTCGATCAAACCACCTCACACCACACATTGTCCTCAAACATCTCATTTCCAGCACATCCATCCTCCTGCGCACAACTCTATCCATAGCCCACGCCTCGCAACCATACAACATTGTTGGAACCACTATTCCTTCAAACATACCCATTTTTGCTTTCCGAGATAATGTTCTCGACTTCCACACATTCTTCAAGGCCCCCAGAATTTTTGCCCCCTCCCCCACCCTATGATCCACTTCCGCTTCCATGGTTCCATCCGCTGCCAGATCCACTCCCAGATATCTAAAACACTTCACTTCCTCCAGTTTTTCTCCATTCAAACTCACCTCCCAATTGACTTGACCCTCAACCCTACTGTACCTAATAACCTTGCTCTTATTCACATTTACTCTTAACTTTCTTCTTCCACACACTTTACCAAACTCAGTCACCAGCTTCTGCAGTTTCTCACATGAATCAGCCACCAGCGCTGTATCATCAGCGAACAACAACTGACTCACTTCCCAAGCTCTCTCATCCCCAACAGACTTCATACTTGCCCTTCTTTCCAAAACTCTTGCATTTACCTCCCTAACAACCCCATCCATAAACAAATTAAACAACCATGGAGACATCACACACCCCTGCCGCAAACCTACATTCACTGAGAACCAATCACTTTCCTCTCTTCCTACACGTACACATGCCTTACATCCTCGATAAAAACTTTTCACTGCTTCTAACAACTTTCCTCCCACACCATATATTCTTAATACCTTCCACAGAGCATCTCTATCAACTCTATCATATGCCTTCTCCAGATCCATAAATGCTACATACAAATCCATTTGCTTTTCTAAGTATTTCTCACATACATTCTTCAAAGCAAACACCTGATCCACACATCCTCTACCACTTCTGAAACCACACTGCTCTTCCCCAATCTGATGCTCTCTACATGCCTTCACCCTCTCAATCAATACCCTCCCATATAATTTACCAGGAATACTCAACAAACTTATACCTCTGTAATTTGAGCACTCACTCTTATCCCCTTTGCCTTTGTACAATGGCACTATGCACGCATTCCGCCAATCCTCAGGCACCTCACCATGAATCATACATACATTAAATAACCTTACCAACCAGTCAACAATACAGTCACCCCCTTTTTTAATAAATTCCACTGCAGTACCATCCAAACCTGCTGCCTTGCCGGCTTTCATCTTCCGCAAAGCTTTCACTACCTCTTCTCTGTTTACCAAATCATTTTCCCTAACCCTCTCACTTTGCACACCACCTCGACCAAAACACCCTATATCTGCCACTCTATCATCAAACACATTCAACAAACCTTCAAAATACTCACTCCATCTCCTTCTCACATCACCACTACTTGTTATCACCTCCCCATTTGCGCCCTTCACTGAAGTTCCCATTTGCTCCCTTGTCTTACGCACTTTATTTACCTCCTTCCAGAACATCTTATATATATATATATGTATATATATATATATATATATATATATATATATATATATATATATATATATATATATATATATATATATATATATATATATATATATAAATTGGAGGTGGAAAGATGAAGTGAAAAAGATTTTGTGTGATCGGGGCCTGAACATGCAGGAGGGTGAAAGGAGGGCAAGGAATAGAGTGAATTGGAGCGATGTGGTATACCGCGGTTGACGTGCTGTCAGTGGATTGAAGCAGGGCATGTGAAGCGTCTGGGGTAAACCATGGAAAGCTGTGTAGGTATGTATATTTGCGTGTGTGGACGTATGTATATACAAGTGTATGGGGGGGGGGTTGGGCCATTTCTTTCGTCTGTTTCCTTGCGCTACCTCGCAAACGCGGGAGACAGCGACAAAGTATAATAAATAAAGAAAAATAAATATATATATATATATATATATATATATACATATATATATATATATATATATATATATATATATATATATATATATATATATATATATATATATATATATATATATATATATATATATATATATATATATGGTTCAATCCATTGACAGCACGTCGACCCCGGTATACCACATCGTTCTAATTCACTCTATTCCTTGCACGCCTTTCACCTTCCTGCATGTTCAGGCCCCGATCACTCAAAATCTTTTTCATTACATCTTTCCACCTCCAATTAGGTCTCCCACTTCTCCTCGTTCCCTCCACCTCCGACACATATATCCTCTTGGTCAATCTTTCCTCACTCATTCTCTCCATGTGACCAAACCATTTCAAAACAACCTCTTCTGCTCTCTCAACCACACTCTTTTTATTACCACACATCTCTCTTACCCTATTATTACTTACTCGATCAAACCACCTCACACCACATATTGTCCTCAAACATCTCATTTCCAGCACATCCACAATCCTGCGCACAACTCTATCCATAGCCCACGCCTCGTAACGATACAACATTGTTGGAACCACTATTCATTCATACATACCCATTTTTGCTTTCCGAGATAGTGTTCTCGACTTCCACACATTCTTCAAGGCTACCAGAATTTTCGCCACCTCCCCCACACTATGATTCACTTCCGCTTCCATGGCTTCATCTGCTGCCAAATCCACTCCCAGATATCTAAAACACCTCACTTCCTCCAGTTTTTCTCCATTCAAACTTACCTCCCAATTGACTTGACTCTCAACCCTACTGGACCTAATAACCTTGCTCTTATTCACATTTACTCTCAACTTTCTTCTTTCACACACTCTACCAAACTCAGTCACTAGCTTCTGCAGTTTCTCACATGAATCAGCCACCAACGCTCTATCATCAGCGAACAACAACTGACTCCCTTCCCAGGCTCTCTCATCCACAACAGACTGCATACTTGCCCCTCTTTCCAAAACTCTTGCATTCACATCCCTAACAACCCGATCCATAAAATAATTTAACAACCATGGAGTGAACACACCCCTGTCGCAAACCTACATTCACTGAGAACCAGTCACTTTCCTCTCTTCCTACACGTACACATGCCTTACATCCTCGATAAAAACTTCTCGCTGCTTCTAACAACTTGCCTCCCACACCATATATAGTTTCCACAGAGCATCTCTATCAACTATATCATATGCCTTCTCCAGATCCATAAATGCTACATACAAATTCATCTGCTTTTCTAAGTATTTCTCACATACATTCTTCAAAGCAAACACCTGATCCACACATCCTCTATCTTTTCTGAAACCACACTTCTCTTCCACAATCTGATGCTCTGTCCATGCTTTCACCCTTTCAATCAATACCCTTCCATGATATTTCCCAGGAATACTCAACAAACTAATACCTCTGTAATTTGAGCACTCACCTTTGTTCCCTTTGCCTTTGTACAATTGCACTATGTAAGCATTCCGCCAATCCTCAGGCACCTCCCCATGAGTCATAAATACATTAAATAACCTCACCAAGCAGTCAACAATACAGTCACCACCTTTTTTAATAAATTCAAATGCAATACCATCCAAACCCGCTGCTTTGCCGGCTTTCATCTTCCGCAAAGCTTTTGCTATCTCTTCTCCTTTTACCAAATCATTTTCCTTATCCCTCTCACTTTGCACACCACCTCGACCAAAACACCCTATATCTGCCACTCTGTCATCAAACATATTCAACAAACCTTCAAAATACTCACTCCATCTCCTTTTCACATCACCAGTACCAGTTATCACCTTCCCATTAACCCCCTTCACTGATGTTCCCATTTTTCCATTGTCTTACTCACTTATTTACCTCCTTCCAGAACATCTTATATATATATATGTATATATATATATATATATATATATATATATATATATATATATATATATATATTTATATATATATATATATATATATATATATATATAAATTGGAGGTGGAAAGATGAAGTGAAAAAGATTTTGTGTGATCGGGGCCTGAACATGCAGGAGGGTGAAAGGAGGGCAAGGAATAGAGTGAATTGGAGCGATGTGGTATACCGCGGTTGACGTGCTGTCAGTGGATTGAAGCAGGGCATGTGAAGCGTCTGGGGTAAACCATGGAAAGCTGTGTAGGTATGTATATTTGCGTGTGTGGACGTATGTATATACAAGTGTATGGGGGGGGGGTTGGGCCATTTCTTTCGTCTGTTTCCTTGCGCTACCTCGCAAACGCGGGAGACAGCGACAAAGTATAATAAATAAAGAAAAATAAATATATATATATATATATATATATATATATACATATATATATATATATATATATATATATATATATATATATATATATATATATATATATATATATATATATATATATATATATATATATATATATATATGGTTCAATCCATTGACAGCACGTCGACCCCGGTATACCACATCGTTCTAATTCACTCTATTCCTTGCACGCCTTTCACCTTCCTGCATGTTCAGGCCCCGATCACTCAAAATCTTTTTCATTACATCTTTCCACCTCCAATTAGGTCTCCCACTTCTCCTCGTTCCCTCCACCTCCGACACATATATCCTCTTGGTCAATCTTTCCTCACTCATTCTCTCCATGTGACCAAACCATTTCAAAACAACCTCTTCTGCTCTCTCAACCACACTCTTTTTATTACCACACATCTCTCTTACCCTATTATTACTTACTCGATCAAACCACCTCACACCACATATTGTCCTCAAACATCTCATTTCCAGCACATCCACAATCCTGCGCACAACTCTATCCATAGCCCACGCCTCGTAACGATACAACATTGTTGGAACCACTATTCATTCATACATACCCATTTTTGCTTTCCGAGATAGTGTTCTCGACTTCCACACATTCTTCAAGGCTACCAGAATTTTCGCCACCTCCCCCACACTATGATTCACTTCCGCTTCCATGGCTTCATCTGCTGCCAAATCCACTCCCAGATATCTAAAACACCTCACTTCCTCCAGTTTTTCTCCATTCAAACTTACCTCCCAATTGACTTGACTCTCAACCCTACTGGACCTAATAACCTTGCTCTTATTCACATTTACTCTCAACTTTCTTCTTTCACACACTCTACCAAACTCAGTCACTAGCTTCTGCAGTTTCTCACATGAATCAGCCACCAACGCTCTATCATCAGCGAACAACAACTGACTCCCTTCCCAGGCTCTCTCATCCACAACAGACTGCATACTTGCCCCTCTTTCCAAAACTCTTGCATTCACATCCCTAACAACCCGATCCATAAAATAATTTAACAACCATGGAGTGAACACACCCCTGTCGCAAACCTACATTCACTGAGAACCAGTCACTTTCCTCTCTTCCTACACGTACACATGCCTTACATCCTCGATAAAAACTTCTCGCTGCTTCTAACAACTTGCCTCCCACACCATATATAGTTTCCACAGAGCATCTCTATCAACTATATCATATGCCTTCTCCAGATCCATAAATGCTACATACAAATTCATCTGCTTTTCTAAGTATTTCTCACATACATTCTTCAAAGCAAACACCTGATCCACACATCCTCTATCTTTTCTGAAACCACACTTCTCTTCCACAATCTGATGCTCTGTCCATGCTTTCACCCTTTCAATCAATACCCTTCCATGATATTTCCCAGGAATACTCAACAAACTAATACCTCTGTAATTTGAGCACTCACCTTTGTTCCCTTTGCCTTTGTACAATTGCACTATGTAAGCATTCCGCCAATCCTCAGGCACCTCCCCATGAGTCATAAATACATTAAATAACCTCACCAAGCAGTCAACAATACAGTCACCACCTTTTTTAATAAATTCAAATGCAATACCATCCAAACCCGCTGCTTTGCCGGCTTTCATCTTCCGCAAAGCTTTTGCTATCTCTTCTCCTTTTACCAAATCATTTTCCTTATCCCTCTCACTTTGCACACCACCTCGACCAAAACACCCTATATCTGCCACTCTGTCATCAAACATATTCAACAAACCTTCAAAATACTCACTCCATCTCCTTTTCACATCACCAGTACCAGTTATCACCTTCCCATTAACCCCCTTCACTGATGTTCCCATTTTTCCATTGTCTTACTCACTCTATTTACCTCTTTCAAGACATCTTTTTATTCTCCCGAAAATCTAATGATTCTGTCTTACCACAACATTCATTTTCCATCTTTTTCACCTCTTGCAACTTTCACTTGACTTCCTGCCTCTTTCTTCTATACATGTCCCAGTCATTTGCATTATTTCCTTGCAAAAATGGTCAGATGCCTTTGTTTTCTCTTTCACTGATAATCTTACTTCTTCATACCACCACTCATTACCCTATTCAATCTGCCCACCTCTCACGCATCATATGCCGCAAGCATCTTTTGAGCAAGGCATCACTGCTTTTCTAAATGCATCCCATTCCTCGCCGACTCCCCTTACGTCCTTTGTTCTCACCTTTCTTCATTCTGTACTCAATCTCTCCTAGTGCTTCTTCCCACAATTCTCCTTCCCAAGCTCACTTACTCTCACCATTCTCTGCACCCCAATATTCTCTCTTCTTTTCTGAAAACTTCTACAAAACTTCACCTTCGCCTCCACATGATAAGGATCAGACATCCATTCAGTTGCACCTTTCAGCATATTAACTTCCAAACGTCTCTCTTTCACGCACCTATCAATTTACACGTAATCCAAAAACGCTTTCTGGCACTCTCTCTTACTTACATACGAAAAATTATGTTAATCTCTTTTTTCAAACCAGGTATTCCCAATTACCAGTCCTTTTTCAACACATATATATACAAACTTCACCATTTTCATTTAAAACACTGAACACCCCATAAACACCATTTATTCTCTCAACTGCCACATAACTCACCTTTCTTTTCAATTCACCCAACACTAAAACCCGGTCTCGTGCATCAAAACTACGAACACATTCATTTAACTGCTCCCAAAACACTTGTCTCTCACGATATTTCTTCTCATGCCCAGGTACACGAGCACTAATAATCACCCATCTCTCTCCATCCACTTTGAGTTCTACCCATATCAATCTAGAGTAAACTTTCTTACACTCTATCACATACTCCCACGACTCCCCTAACCCTGAGGATAGGGGAAAAAGAATACTTTCCACGCATTCCGCGCGTGTCGTAGAAGGCGACTAAAGGGGTACGGAGGGGCGGGCTAGAAACCCTACTTTCCTTGTATTTCAACTTTCTAAAAAGAGAAACAGAAGAAAAAGTCAAGCGGGGAGTGCTCATCCTAATCGAAGGGTCCCAAAACGCTTGCCTCTCATGTTCTTTCTTCTCATGCCCAGGTGCATATGCACCATAATCATCCATATCTCTCCATCCGCTTTCAGTTTTACCCATATCAATTTAGATTTTACTTTCTTACACTCTATCACATACTCCCACCACTCCTGTTTCAGGAGTAGAGCTATTCGTTCCCTTGCTCTTCTCCCCTTCCTAACCCTTGACTTTACTCCCAAGATATTCCCAAACCACTCCTCCCCTTTACCCTTGAACTTCTTTTCACTCAGAGCCAAAACATCCAGGATCCTTTCCTCAAACATACTACCTATCTCTCCTTTTTTCTCATCTTGGTTACATCCACAAGCATTTCTAAACACCAGTCTGAGACTTCCAGGAGGATGAGCACTCCCCATGTGACTCCTTCTCTTTCCCCTTTTAGAAAGTTAGAATGAAAGGAGGGGAAGGTTTCCAGCCCCCAGCTCCCACCACCCTTTAGTCGCCTTCTACGACACGTGAGGAATGCGTGGGAAGCATTCTTTCTCCCCTATCCCCAGGGATATATATATATATATATATATATATATATATATATATATATATATATATATATATATATATGTATATATATATATATATATATATATATATATATATATATATATATATATATATATATACATATATATATATATATATATATATCCCATTTGCTTCCTTGTCTTACGCACTTTATTTACCTCCTTCCAAAACATCTTTTTATTCTCCCTAAAATTTAATGATACTCTCTCACCCCAACTCTCATTTGACCTCGTTTTCACCTCTTGTACCTTTATCTTGACATCCTGCCTCTTTCTTTTATATATCTCCCACTCATTTGCATTTATTCCCTGCAAAAATCGTCCAAACGCCTCTCTCTTCTCTATCACTAATAATCTTACTTCTTCATCCCACCACTCACTACCCTTTATAACCAACCCACCTCCCACGCTTCTCATGCCACAAGCATCTTTTGCGCAAGCCATCACTGCTTCCCTAAATACTTCCCATTGCTCCCCCACTCCCCTTACCTCCTTTGTTCTCACCTTTTTCCGTTCTGTGCTCAGTCTCTCATGGTTCTTCCTCACACAAGTCTCCATCCTAAGCTCAGTTACTATCACCTCTCTCCTCACCCCAACATTCTCTCTTCTATTCTGAAAACCCCATACAAATCTTCACCTTCGCCTCCACAAGATGATGATCAGACATCCCTCCAGTTGCACCTCTCAGCACATTAACATCCGAAAGTCTCTCTTTCGCGCGCCTATCAATTAACACGTAATCCCATAACGCTCTCTGGCCATCTCTCCTACTTACATACGTATACTTATGTATATCTCGCTTTTTAAACCAGGTATTCCCAATCACCAGTCCTGTTTCAGCACATAAATCTACAAGCTCTTTACCATTTCCATTTACAACACTGAACACCCCATGTATACCAATTATTCCCTCAACTGCCTCATTATTCGCTTTTGCATTCAAATCACCCATCACTATAACCCGGTCTTCTGCATCAAAACCACTAACATACTCATTCAGCTGCTCCCAAAACACTTGCCTCTCATGATCTTTCTTCTCATGCCCAGGTGCATATGCACTAAAAATCACCCATCTCTCTTCATCAACTTTCAGTTTTACCCATATCAATCTAGAATTTACTTTCTTACATTCTATCACATACTCCCACCACTCCTGTTTCAGGAGTAGTACTACTCCTTCACTTGCTCTTGTCTTCTCACTAACCCCTGACTTTACTCCCAAAACATTCCCAAGCCACTCTTCCCCTTTACCCTTGAGCTTCGTTTCAATCAGAGCCAAGACATCCAGGCTACTTTCCTCAAACATACTACCTATCTCTCCTCTTTTTTTCTTTGTCGCTGTCTCCCGCGTTTGCGAGGTAGCGCAAGAAAGCAGACGAAAGAAATGGCCCAACCCACCCCCATACACATGTATATACATACGTCCACACACGCAAATATACATAACTACACAGCTTTCCATGGTTTACCCCAGACGCTTCACATACCCTGATTCAATCCACTGATAGCACGTCAACCCGGTATACCACATCGATCCAATTCACTCTATTCCTTGCCCTCCTTTCACCCTCCTGCATGTTCAGGCCCCGATCACACAAAATCTTTTTCACTCAATCTTTCCACCTCCAATTTGGTCTACCACTTCTCCTCGTTCCCTCCACCTCCGACACATATATCCTCTTGGTCAATCTTTCCTCACTCATTCTCTCCATGTGCCCAAACCATTTCAAAACACCCTCTTCTGCTCTCTCAACCACGCTCTTTTTATTTCCACACATCTCTCTTACCCTTACGTTACTTACTCGATCAAACCACCTCACACCACACATTGTCCTCAAACATCTCATTTCCAACACAACCATCCTCCTGCGCACAACTCTATCCATAGCCCACGCCTCGCAACCATACAACATTGTTGGAACCACTATTCGTTCAAACATACCCATTTTTGCTCTCCGAGATAATGTTCTCGACTTCCACACATTCTTCAAGGCTCCCAGAATTTTCGCCCCCTCCCCCACCCTATGATCCACTTCCGCTTCCATGGTTCCATCCGCTGCCAGATCCACTCCCAGATATCTAAAACACTTCACTTCCTCCAGTTTTTCTCCATTCAAACTCACATCCCAATTGACTTGACCCTCAACCCTACTGTACCTAATAACCTTGCTATTATTCACATTTACTCTTAACTTTCTTCTTTCACACACTTTACCAAACTCAGTCACCAGCTTCTGCAGTTTCTCACATGAATCAGCCACCAGCGCTGTATCATCAGCGAACAACAACTGACTCACTTCCCAAGCTCTCTCATCCCCAACAGACTTCATCCTTGCCCCTCTTTCCAAAACTCTTGCATTCAGCTCCCTAACAACCCCATCCATAAACAAATTAAACAACCATGGAGACATCACACACCCCTGCCGCAAACCTACATTCACTGAGAACCAATCACTTTCCTCTCTTCCTACACGTACACATGCCTTACATCCTCGATAAAAACTTTTCACTGCTTCTAACAACTTGCCTCCCACACCATATATTCTTAATACCTTCCACAGAGCATCTCTATCAACTCTATCATATGCCTTCTCCAGATCCATAAAAGCTACATACAAATCCATTTGCTTTTCTAAGTATTTCTCACATACATTCTTCAAAGCAAACACCTGATCCACACATCCTCTACCACTTCTGAAACCACACTGCTCTTCCCCAATCTGATGCTCTGTACATGCCTTCACCCTCTCAATCAATACCCTCCCATACAATTAGCCAGGAATACTCAACAAACTTATACCTCTGTAATTTGAGCACTCACTCTTATCCCCTTTGCCTTTGTACAATGGCACTATGCACGCATTCCGCCAATCCTCAGGCACCTCACCATGAGTCATACATACATTAAATAACCTTACCAACCAGTCAACAATACAGTCACCCCCTTTTTTAATAAATTCCACTGCAATACCATCCAAACCTGTTGCCTTGCCGGCTTTCATCTTCCGCAAAGCTTTTACTACCTCTTCTCTGTTTACCAAATCATTTTCCCTAACACTCGCACTTTGCACAGCACCTCGAGCAAAACACCCTATATCTGCCACTCTATCATCAAACACATTCAACAAACCTTCAAAATACTCACTCCATCTCCATCTCACATCACCACTACTTGTTATCACCTCCCCATTTGCGCCCTTCACTGAAGGGGAAAAGAATAATTCCCACGTATTCCTCACGTGTCGTAGAAGGCGACTAAAGGGGACGGGAGCTGGGGGCCAGAAACCCTCCCCTCCTTGTATTTTAACTTTCTAAAAGTGGAAAGAGGAGAAGGAGTCACGCGAGGAGTGCTCATCCTCCTCGAAGGCTCAGATTGGGGTGTGTAATTGTGTGTGGATGTAAGCAAGTTGAGAAAAAAGGAGAGATAGGTAGTATGTTTGAGGAAAGGAACCTGGATGTTTTGGCTCTGAGTGAAACGGAGCTCAAGGGTAAAGGGGAAGAGTGGTTTGGGAATGACTTGGGAGTAAGGTCAGGTGTTAGTGAGAGGAGAAGAGCAAGGGAAGGAGTAGCACTACTCCTGAATCAGGAGTTGCGGGAGTATGTGATGGAGTGTAAGAAAGTAAATTGTAGATTGATATGGTTAAAACTGAAAGTTGATGGAGAAAGATGGGTGATTATTGGTGCATATGCACCTGGGCATGAGAAGAGAGATCATGATAGGCAATTGTTTTGGGAGAAGCTGAATGAGTGTGTTAGTGGTTTTGATGCAGAAGACCGGGTTATAGTGATGGGTGATTTGAATGCAAAGGTGAGTAATGTGGCAGTTGAGGGAATAATTGGTATACATGTAGTGTTCAGTGTTGTAAATGGAAATGGTGAAGAGCTTGTAGATTTGTGTGCTGAAAAAGGACTGGTGATTGGGAATACCTGGTTTAAAAAGCGAGATAAACAGAAGTATACGTATGTAAGTAGGAGATATGGCCAGAGAGTGTTATTGGATTACGTGTTGATAGACGCATGAAAGAGAGACTTTTGGATGTTAATATGCTAAGAGGTGCAATTGGAGGGATGTCTGTTCATTGTCTGATCTTGTAGAGGCGAAGGTGAAGATTTGTGGGGGTTTTTAGAAAAGAAGGGAGAATGTTGGGGTGAAGAGAGTGGTGAGAGTAAGTGAGCTTGGGAAGGAGACTTGTGTGAGGAAGTACCAGGAGAGACTGAGTACAGAATGGAAAAAGGTGAGAACAAAGGAGGTAAGGGGAGTGGGGGAGGAGTGGGATGTATTTAGGGAAGCAGTGATGGCTTGCGCAAAAGATGCTTGTGGCATGAGAAGCGTGGGAAGTGGGTTGATTAGAAAAGGTAGTGAGTGGTGGGATGAAGAAGGAAGATTATTAGTAAAAGAGAAGAGAGAGGCACTTGGACGATTTTGCAGGGAAAAAACTGCAAATAAATGGGAGAGGTATAAAAGAAAGAGG
>NC_092225.1:38295491-38317711 GCF_036320965.1 Panulirus ornatus
ACAGCACGTCAACCCCGGTATACCACATCGCTCCAATTCACTCTATTCCTTGCCCTCCTTTCACCCTCCTGCATGTTCAGGCCAAGATCACACAAAATCTTTTTCACTACATCTTTCCACCTCCAATTTGGTCTCCCTCTTCTCCTCGTTCCCTCCACCTCCGACACATATATCCTCTTGGTCAATCTTTCCTCACTCATTCTCTCAATGTGCCCAAACCACTTCAAAACACCCTCTTCTGCTCTCTCAACCACGCTCTTTTTATTTCCACACATCTCTCTTACTATTACGTTACTCACTCGATCAAACCACCTCACACCACACATTGTCCTCAAACATCTCATTTCCAGCACATCCATCCTCCTGCGCACAACTCTATCCATAGCCCACGCCTCGCAACCATACAAAATTGTTGGAACCACTATTCCTTCAAACATACCCATTTTTGCTTTCCGAGATAATGTTCTCGACTTCCACACATTCTTCAAGGCCCCCAGAATTTTCGCCCCCTCCCCCACCCTATGATCCACTTCCGCTTCCATGGTTCCATCCGCTGCCAGATCCACTCCCAGATATCTAAAACACTTCACTTCCTACAATTTTTCTCCATTCAAACTCACCTCCCAATTGACTTGACCCTCAACCCTACTGTACCTAATAACCTTGCTCTTATTCACATTTACTCTTAACTTTCTTCTTCCACACACTTTACCAAACTCAGTAACCAGCTTCTGCAGTTTCTCACATGAATCAGCCACCAGCGCTGTATCATCAGCGAACAACAACTGACTCACTTCCCAAGCTCTCTCATCCCCAACAGACTTCATACTTGCCCCACTTTCCAAAACTCTTGCATTTACCTACCTTACAACCCCATCCATAAACAATTGAGAAACATCATAAGCCAATATTCCACTTTCATGATAAGAGAAGAAGTGGACCAGGCAGTATGATACAGTGGTTAAATTGATGAAGACTACTATTGACGTTTGTGTAAATAAAGTATGCATTTCCCTTTTCCATAGCCAGAGGTTGAACCATTGTGTGACATTCTTTTTTCATTTCATTTCCAGCTAGAAGCTTCAGTTTTCTAAATTATTTCTTACATTTTTCATATATATATATATATATATATATATATATATATATATATATATATATATATATATATATATATATATATATATATATATATATATATATATATATATTTATATATATATATATATATATATATATATATATATATATATATATATATATATATAAAAAGAGTCAATTGGGAGGTGAGTTTGAATGGAGAAAAACTGGAGGAAGTGAAGTGTTTTAGATATCTGGGAGTGGATCTGTCAGCGGATGGAACCATGGAAGCGGAAGTGGATCATAGGGTGGGGGAGGGGGCGAAAATTTTGGGAGCCTTGAAAAATGTGTGGAAGTCGAGAACATTATCCCGGAAAGCAAAAATGGGTATGTTTGAAGGAATAGTAGTTCCAACAATGTTGTATGGTTGCGAGGCGTGGGCTATGGATAGAGTTGTGCGCAGGAGGATGGATGTGCTGGAAATGAGATGTTTGAGGACAATATGTGGTGTGAGGTGGTTTGATTGAGTAAGTAACGTAAGGGTAAGAGAGATGTGCGGAAATAAAAAGAGCGTGGTTGAGAGAGCAGAAGAGGGTGTTTTGAAATGGTTTGGGCACATGGAGAGAATGAGTGAGGAAAGATTGACCAAGAGGATATATGTGTCGGAGGTGGAGGGAACGAGGAGAAGAGGGAGACCAAATTGGAGGTGGAAAGATGGAGTGAAAAGGATTTTGTGTGATCGGGGCCTGAACATGCAGGGGGGTGAAAGGAGGGCAAGGAATAGAGTGAATTGGAGCGATGTGGTATACAGGGGTTGACGTGCTGTCAGTGGATTGAATCAAGGCATGTGAAGCGTCCGGGGTAAACCAAGGAAAGCTGTGTAGGTATGTATATTTGCGTGTGTGGACGTGTGTATGTACATGTGTATGGGGGGGGTTGGGCCATTTCTTTCGTCTGTTTCCTTGCGCTACCTCGCAAACGCGGGAGACAGCGACAAAGTATAAAAAAAAAAAAGAAAAAAAAGTACATATAAAAACTGAAAGTTGATGGAAAGAGATGGGTGATTATTGGTGCATATACACCTGGGCATGAGAAGAAAGATCATGAGAGGCAAGTGATTTGGGAGCAGCTGAATGAGTGTGTTAGTGGTTTTGATGCACGAGACCGGGTTATAGTGATGGGTGATTTGAATGCAAAGGTGAGTAATGTGGCAGTTGAGGGAATAATTGGTATACATGGGGTGTTCAGTGTTGTAAATGGAAATGGTGAAGAGCTTGTAGATTTATATACAGAAAAAGGACTGGTGATAGGGAATACCTGGTTTAAAAAGCGAGATATACATAAGTATAAATATGTAAGTAGGAGAGATGGCCAGAGAGCGTTATTGGATTATGTGTTAATTGACCGGCGCGCGAAAGAGAGACTTTTGGATGTTAATGTGCTGAGAGGTGCAACTGGAGGGATGACTGATCATTATCTTGTGGAGGCTAAGGTGAAGATTTGTATGGGTTTTCAGAAAAGAAGAGTGAATGTTGGGGTGAAGAAGGTGGTGAGAGTAAGTGAGCTCTGGAAGGAGACTTGTGTGAGGAAGTACCAGTAGAGACTGAGTACAGAATGGAAAAAGGTGAGAACAATGGAAGTAAGGGGAGTGGGGGAGGAATGGGATGTATTTAGGGAATCAGCAATGGATTGCGCAAAAGATGCTTGTGGCATGAGAAGAGTGGGAGGTGGGTTGATTAGAAAGGGTAGTGAGTGGTGGGATGAAGAAGTAAGATTATTAGTGAAAGAGAAGAGAGAGGCATTTGGACGATTTTTGCAGGGAAAAAATGCAATTGAGTGGGAGATGTATAAAAGAAAGAGACAGGAGGTCAAGAGAAAGGTGCAAGAGGTGAAAAAGAGGGCAAATGAGAGTTGATGTGAGAGAGTATCATTAAATTTTAGGGAGAATAAAAAGATGTTCTGGAAGGAGGTAAATAAAGTGCGTAAGACAAGGTAGCAAATGGGAACTTCAGTGAAGGGCGCAAATGGGGAGGTGATAACAAGTAGTGGTGATGTGAGAAGGAGGTGGAGTGAGTATTTTGAAGGTTTGTTGAATGTGTTTGATGATAGAGTGGCAGATATAGGGTGTTTTGGTAGAGGTGGTGTGCTAAGTGAGAGGGTTAGGGAAAATGATTTGGCAAACAGAGAAGAGGTAGTAAAAGCTTTGCGGAAGATGAAAGCCGGCAAGGCAACAGGTTTGGATGGTATTGCAGTGGAATTTATTAAAAAAGGGGGTGACTGTATTATTGACTGGTTGGTAAGTTTATTTAATGTATGTATGACTCATGGTGTGGTGCCTGAGGATTGGCGGAATGCGTGCATAGTGCCATTGTACAAAGACAAAGGGGATAAGAGTGAGTGCTCAAATTACAGAGGTATAAGTTTGTTGAGTATTCCCGATAAATTATATGGGAGGGTATTGATTAAGAGGGTGAAGGCATGTACAGAGCATCAGATTGGGGAAGAGTAGTGTGGTTTCAGAATTGGTAGAGGATGTGTGGATCAGGTATTTGCTTTGAAGAATGTATGTGAGAAATACTTAGAAAAGCAAATGGATTTGTATGTAGCATTTATGGATCTGGAGAAGGCATATGATAGAGTTGATAGAGATGCTCTGTGGAAGGTATTAAGAATATATGGTGTGGTAGGCAAGTTGTTAGAAGCAGTGAAAAGTTTTTATCGAGGATGTAAGGCATGTGTACGTGTCGGAAGAGAGGAAAGTGATTGGTTCTCAGTGAATGTAGGTTTGCGGCAGGGGTGTGTGATGTCTCCATGGTTGTTTACTTAGTTTATGGATGGGGTTGTTACAGAGGTGAATGATGAGTTTTGGAAAGAGGGGCAAGTATGAAGTCTATTGGGGATGAGAGAGCTTGGGAAGTGAGTCAGTTGTTGTTCGCTGATGATACAGCGCTGGTGTCTGATTCATGTGAGAAACTGCAGAAGCTGGTGACTGAGTTTGGTAAAGTGTGTGAAAGAAGAAAGTTAAGAGTAAATGTGAATTAGAGCAAGGTTATTAGGTATAGTAGGGTTGAGGGTCAAGTCAATTTGGAGGTAAGTTTGAATGGAGAAAAACTGGAGGAAGTAAAGTGTTTTAGATATCTGAGAGTGGATCTGGCAGCGGATGGAACCATGGAAGCGGAAGTGGATCATAGGGTGGGGGAGGGGGCGAAAATTCTGGGAGCCTTGAAGAATGTGTGGAAGTCGAGAACATTATCTCGGAAAGCAAAAATGGGTATGTTTGAAGGAATAGTGGTTCTAACAATGTTGTATGCTTGCGAGGCGTGGGCTATGGATAGAGTTGTGCGCAGGAGGATGGATGTGCTGGAAATGAGATGTTTGAGGACAATGTGTGGTGTGAGGTGGTTTGATCGAGTAAGTAACGTAAGGGTAAGAGAGATGTGTGGAAATAAAAAGAGCGTGGTTGAGAGAGCAGAAGAGGGTGTTTTGAAGTGGTTTGGGCACATGGAGAGAATGAGTGAGGAAAGATTGACCAAGAGGATATATGTGTCGGAGGTGGAGGGAACGAGAAGTGGGAGACCAAATTGGAGGTGGAAAGATGGAGTGAAAAGATTTTGTGTGATCGGGGCCTGAACATGCAGGAGGGTGAACGGAGGGCAAGGAATAGAGTGAATTGGATCGATGTGGTATACCGGGGTTGACGTGCTGTCAGTGGATTGAATCAGGGCATGTGAAGCGTCTGGGGTAAACCATGGAAAGCTGTGTAGGTATGTATATTTCCGTGTGTGGACGCATATATATATATATGTATGGGGGTGGGCTGGGCTATTTCATTCGTCTGTTTCCTTGCGGCACCTCGCAAACGCGGGAGACAGCGACAAAGCAAAAAAAAAAAAAAAAAAAAATATATATATATTATTTCTATTTTTTTATTATACTTTGTCGCTGTCTCCCGCGTTTGCGAGGTAGCGCAAGGAAACAGACGAAAGAAATGGCCCAACCCCCCCCATACACATGTATATACATACGTCCACACACGCAAATATACATACCTACACAGCTTTCCATGGTTTACCCCAGACGCTTCACATGCCCTGCTTCAATCCACTGACAGCACGTCAACCCCGGTATACCACATCGCTCCAATTCACTCTATTCCTTGCCCTCCTTTCACCCTCCTGCATGTTCAGGCCCCGATCACACAAAATCTTTTTCACTCCATCTTTCCACCTCCAATTTGGTCTCCCTCTTCTCCTTGTTCCCTCCACCTCCGACACATATATCCTCTTGGTCAATCTTTCCTCACTCATCCTCTCCATGTGCCCAAACCACTTCAAAACACCCTCTTCTGCTCTCTCAACCACGCTCTTTTTATTTCCACACATCTCTCTTACCCTTACGTTACTCACTCGATCAAACCACCTCACACCAAACATTGTCCTCAAACATCTCATTTCAGCACATCCATCCTCCTGCGCACAACTCTATCCATAGCCCACGCCTCGCAACCATACAACATTGTTGGAACCACTATTCCTTCAAACATACCCATTTTTGCTTTCCGAGATAATGTTCTCGACTTCCACACATTCTTCAAGGCCCCCAGCATTTTCGCCCCCTCCCCCACCCTATGATCCACTTCCGCTTCCATGGTTCCATCCGCTGCCAGATCCACTCCCAGATATCTAAAACACTTCACTTCCTCCAGTTTTTCTCCATTCAAACTCACCTCCCAATTGACTTGACCCTCAACCCTACTGTACCTAATAACCTTGCTCTTATTCACATTTACTCTTAACTTTCTTCTTCCACACACTTTTCCAAACTCAGTCACCAGCTTCTGCAGTTTCTCACATGAATCAGCCACCAGCGCTGTATCATCAGCGAACAACAACTGACTCACTTCCTAAGCTCTCTCATCCCCAACAGACTTCATACTTGCCCCTCTTTCCAAAACTCTTGCATTTACCTCCCTAACAACCCCATCCATAAACAAATTAAACAACCATGGAGACATCACACACCCCTGCCGCAAACCTACATTCACTGAGAACCAATCACTTTCCTCTCTTCCTACACGTACACATGCCTTACATCCTCGATAAAAACTTTTCACTGCTTCTAACAACTTTCCTCCCACACCATATATTCTTAATACCTTCCACAGAGCATCTCTATCAACTCTATCATATGCCTTCTCCAGATCCATAAATGCTACATACAAATCCATTTGCTTTTCTAAGTATTTCTCACATACATTCTTCAAAGCAAACACCTGATCCACACATCCTCTACCACTTCTGAAACCACACTGCTCTTCCCCAATCTGATGCTCTGTACATGCCTTCACCCTCTCAATCAATACCCTCCCATATAATTTACCAGGAATACTCAACAAACTTATACCTCTGTAATTTGAGCACTCACTCTTATCCCCTTTGCCTTTGTACAATGGCACTATGCACGCATTCCGTCAATCCTCAGGCACCTCACCATGAGTCATACATACATTAAATAACCTTACCAACCAGTCAACAATACAGTCACCCCCTTTTTTAATGAATTCAACTGCAGTACCATCCAAACCTGCTGCCTTGCCGGCTTTCATCTTACGCAAAGCTTTCACTACCTCTTCTCTGTTTACCAAATCATTTTCCCTAACCCTCTCACTTTGCACACCACCTCGACCAAAACACCCTATATCTGCCACTCTATCATCAAACACATTCAACAAACCTTCAAGATACTCACTCCATCTCCTTCTCACATCACCACTACTTGTTATCACCTCCCCACTTGCGCCCTTCACCGAAGTTCCCATTTGCTCCCTTGTCTTACGCACTTTATTTACCTCCTTCCAGAACATCTTTTTATTCTCCCTAAAATTTAATGATACTCTCACCCCAACTCTCATTTGCCCTTTTTCACCTCTTGCACCTTTCTCTTGACCTCCTGTCTCTTTCTTTTATACATCTCCCACTCAATTTCATTTTTTCCCTGCAAAAATCGTCCAAATGCCTCTCTCTTCTCTTTCACTAATACTCTTACTTCTTCATCCCACCACTCACTACCCTTTCTAATCAACCCACCTCCCACTCTTCTCATGCCACAAGCATCTTTTGCGCAATCCATCACTGATTCCCTAAATACATCCCATTCCTCCCCCACTCCCCTTACTTCCATTGTTCTCACCTTTTTCCATTCTGTACTCAGTCTCTCCTGGTACTTCCTCACACAGGTCTCCTTCTAAAGCTCACTTATTCTCACCACCCTCTTCACCCCTACATTCACTCTTCTTTTCTGAAAACCCATACAAATCTTCACCTTCGCCTCCACAAGATAATGATCAGACATCCCTCCAGTTGCACCTCTCAGCACATTAACATCCAAAAGTCTCTCTTTCGCACGCCTGTCAATTAACAAGTAATCCAATAACGCTCTCTGGCCATCTCTCCTACTTACATAAGTATACTTATGTATATCTCGCTTTTAAACCATGTATTCCCAATCATCAGTCCTTTTTCAGCACATAAATCTAGAAGCTCTTCACCATTTCCATTTACAACACTGAACACCCCATGTATACCAATTATTCACTCAACTGCCACATTACTCACCTTTGCATTCAAATCACCCATCACTATGACCCGGTCTCGTGCATCAAATCCACTAACACACTCATTCAGCTGCTCCCAAAACACTTGCCTCTCTTGATCTTTCTTCTCATGCCCAGGTGCATATGCACCAATAATCACCCACCTCTCTCCATCAACTTTCAGTTTTACCCATATTAATCGAGAATTTACTTTCTTACACTCTATCACATACTCCCACAACTCCTGTTTCAGGAGTATTGCTACTCCTTCCCTTGCTCTTGTCCTCTCACTAACCCCTGACTTTACTCCCCAGACATTCCCAAACCACTCTTCCCCTTTACCCTTGAGCTTCGTTTCACTCAGAGCCAAAACATCCAGGTTCCTTTCCTCAAACATACTACCTATCTCTCCTTTTTTCACATCTTGGTTACATCCACACACATTTAGGCACCCCACTCTGAGCCTTCGAGGAGGATGAGCACTCCCTGCGTGACTCCTTCTTCTGTTTCCCATTTTAGAAAGTTAATACAAGGAGGGGAGGATTTCTGGCCCCCCGCTCCCGTCCCCTCTAGTCGCTTTCTACGACACGCGAGGAATACGTGGGAAGTATTCTTTCACCCCTATCCCCAGGGATAACATACATATATACATACATACACACACACACACACACACACACACACACACACACACACACACACACACACACACACACACGCACACACACACACACACACACACACACACACACACATATATACATATGAGAAATGTAAGAAACAATTTAGAAAACTGAAACTTCTAGCTTGAAATGAATGAAAAAAAGAATGTCACATAATGGTTCAACCTCTGGCTATGGAAAAAAAAGGAAATGTATAATTTATTTACACAAACGTCAGTAGCAGTTCTCATCAATTTAACCACTGTATCAATAAGCTTCAATGTCTAAGCTACATTTTTCTCCAATTTCACTATTTTCCTTCACATTTTCAATTGTGTCTGAAGGTTCTACTTCAAGAGTGATTGTTTTTCCAGTAAGGGTCTTCACATCTTGGTTACATCCACACACATTTAGGCACCCCACTCTGAGCCTTCGAGGAGGATGCTTTACTTGTGGTGCTGACTTCCCTCCTTAAATTTGATCGCCGTTTCCCGCGTAGTTCACTTTCTTGATTCCAACAGGCCTCCATAAGAAAAACTTTTTTCTTCCGAGCAAGTTCTACTAACTCTCTTGTTTCTTTGGCATTCATGCAAAGTGGCTTTTCACACAAGACATGCTTTCCTTGATAAGTCGGGCAAGGCCAAAATCAGCTATCTTGACAATACTGTTATCACCCACTAAGACATTTCTTGCTGCTAAGTCACGATGGATGTAGTTTTGGGATTCTAGATATGCCATGCCCGCCGCAATCTGTGCTGCCATGTCAATTAAGCTGTTCAACTTCAACCCTCTATATATATATATATATATATATATATATATATATATATATATATATATATATATATATATATATATATATATATATATATATATATATATACATTATCCCTGGGGATAGGGGAGAAAGAATACTTTCCACGCAGTCCTCACGTGTCGTAGAAGGCGACCAGAGGGGACGGAAGCGGGGGGCCAGAAATCCTCACCTCCTTGTATTTCAACTTTCTAAAATGGGAAACAGAGGAAGGAGTCACGCGGGGAGTGCTCATCCTCCTCGTAGGCTCAGACTGGGGTCTCTAAATGTGTTTGGATGTAACCAAGATGTGAAAAATGGAAAGATAGGTATTATGTTTGTGGAAAGGAACCTGGATCGTTTAGCTCTGAGTGATACGAAGTTCAAGGGTAAAGGGGAAGAGTGGTTTGGTAATGTCTTGGGAGTAAAGTCAGGGGTTAGTGAGAGGACAAGAGCAAGGGAAGGAGTAGCACTACTCCAGAAACAGGAGTTGAGGGAGTATGCGTTAGAATGTAAGAAAGTTAATTCTAGAGTAATATGAGTAAAACTGAAAGTTGATTGAGATATTTTGGTGATTATTGGTGCATATGCACCTGGGCATGAGAAGAAAGATCATGAGAGGCAAGTGTTTTGGGAGCAGCTGAATGAGTGTGTTAGTGGTTTTGATGCACAAGACTAGGTTATAGTGATGGGTGATTTGAATGGAAAGGTGAGTAATGTGGCAGTTGAGGGAATAATTGGTATACATGGGGTGTTCAGTGTTGTAAATGGAAATGGTGAAGAGCTTGTAGATTTATGAGCTGAAAAAGGACTGGACGCGTGAAAGAGAGACTTTTGGATGTTTGTGTGGTGAGAGGTGCAACTAAATGGATGTCTGATCATTATATTGTGGAGGGGAAGGTGAAGATTTGTATGTGTTTTCAGAAAAGAAGAGAGAATGTTGGGGTGAAGAGGGTGGTGAGAGTAAGTTAGCTTGGGAAGGAGACTTGTGTGAGGAAGTACCAGGAGAGACTGAGTACAAAATGGAAAAAGGTGAAAACAAAGGAGGTAAGGGGAGTGGGGGAGGAATGGGATGTATTTCGGGATGCAGTGATGGCTTGCGCAAAAGGTGCTTGTGGCATGAGAAGAGTGGGAGGTGGGTTGATTAGAAAGGGTAGTGAGTGGTGGGATGAACAAGAAAGATTGTTAGTGAAAGAGAAGAGAGAGGCATTTGGACGATTTTTGCAGGGAAAAAATGTAAATGAGTGGGAGATGTATAAAAGAAAGAGATAGGAGGTCAAGAGAAAGGTGCAAGAGGTGAAAAAGAGTGCAAATGAGAGTTGGGGTGAGAGAGTATCATTAAATTTCAGGGAGAATAGAAAGATGTTCTGGAAGGATGTAAATAAAGTGCGTAAGACAAGGGAGCAAATGGGAACTTCAGTGAAGGGGGTTAATGGGGAGGTGATAACAAGTAGTGGTGATGTGAAAAGGAGATGGAGTGAGTATTTTGAAGGTTTGTTGAATGTGTTTGATGATAGAGTGGCAGATATAGGGTGTTTTGGTCGAGGTGGTGTGCAAAGTGAGAGGGTTAGGGAAAAAGATTTGGTAAACAGAGAAGAGGTAGTAAAACTTTTGCGGAAGATGAAAGCCGGCAAGGCAGCAGGTTTGGATAGTATTGCAGTTGAATTAATTAAGAAAGGGGGTGACTGTATTGGTGACTGGTTGGTAAGGTTAATTAATGTATGTATGATTCATGGTGAGGTGCCTGAGGATTGGTGAATGCTTGCATAGTGCCATTGTACAAAGGCAAAAGGGATAAGAGTGAGTGCTCAAATTACAGAGGTATAAGTTTGTTGAGTATTCCTGACAAATTATATGGGAGGGTATTGATTGAGGGGGTGAAGGCATACACATATCATCAGATTGGGGAAGAGCAGTGTGGTTTCAGAAGTGGTAGAGGATGTGTGGATCAAGTGTTTGCTTTGAAAAATGTATGTGAGAAATACTTAGAAAAGCAAATGGATTTGTATGTAGCATTTATGGATCTGAAGAAGGCATATGATAGAGTTGATAGAGATGCTCTGTGGAAGGTACTAAGAATATATGGTGTGGGAGGCAAGTTGTTAGAAGCAGCGAGAAGTTTTTATCGAGGATGTAAGGCTGTGTCCGTGTAGGAAGAGAGGAAAGTGATTGGTTCTCAGTGAATGTAGGTTTGCGGCAGGGGTGTTTGATGTCTAAATGGTTGTTTAATTTGTTTATGGATTGGGTTGTTAGGGAGGTGAATGCAAGAGTTTTGGAAAGAGGGGCAAGTATGCAGTCTGTTGTGGATGAGAGAGCTTGGGAAGTGAGTCAGTTGTTGTTCGCTGATGATACAGCGCTGGTGGCTGATTCATGTGAGAAACTGCAGAAGCTGGTGGCTGAGTTTGGTAAAGTGTGTGAAAGAAGAAAGTTAAGAGTAAATGTGAATAAGAGCAAGGTTATTATGTACAGTAGGGTTAAGGGTCAAGTCAATTGGTAGGTAAGTTTGAATGTAGAAAAACTGGAGGAAGTAAAGTGTTTTAGATATCTGAGAGTGGATCTGGCAACAGATGGAACCATGAAAGCGGAAGGAAATCAAAGGGTGGGGGAGAGGGCGAAAATCCTGGGAGCCTTGAAGAATGTGTGGAAGTCGAGAACATTATCTCGTAAAGCAAAAATGGGTATGTTTGAAGGAATAGTGGTTCCAACAATGTTGTATGGTTGCGAGGCGTGGGCTATGGATAGATTTGTGCGCAGGAGGGTATTTTTGCTGGAAATGAGATGTTTGAGGACAATGTGTGGTGTGAGGTTGTTTGAGCGAGTAAGTAACGTAAGGGTAAGAGAGATGTGTGGAAATAAAAAGAGCGTGGTTGAGAGAGCAGAAGAGGGTGTTTTGAAATGGTTTAGGCACATGGAGAGAATGAATGAGGAAAGATAGACCAAGAGGATATATGTGTCGGAGGTGGAGGGAACGAGGAGAAGTGGGAGACCAAATTGGAGGTGGATAGACGGAGTGAAAAAGATTTTTAATGATCGGGGCCTGAACATGCAGATGGGTGAAAGGCGGGCAAGGAGTAGAGTGAATTGGATCGATGTGGTATACCGGGGTCGACGTGCTGTCAATGGATTAAATCAGGGCATGTGAAGCGTCTGGGGTAAACCATGGAAAGTTCTGTGGGGCCTGGATGTGGAGAGGTAGCTTTGGTTTCGGGCATTATTGCCTGACAGCTGGAGACTGAGTGTGAGCGAATGGGGCCTTTGTTGTCTTTTCCTGGCTCTGCCTTGCGCACATGAGGGGGGAGGGGGATGTTATTCCTTGTGTGGCTGGGTGGCGATGGGGGTGAGTAGGGGCAGACAGTGTGAATTGTGTGCATATGTATATATATGTGTGTCTGTGTGTGTATATATGTGTGTACGTTCGGATGTATGGATGTGTATGTTTTGCTTGTGTGGACGTGTGTGTGTATGTGCATGTGTGTGGGGATGGGTTCGGCCATTTCTTTCGTCTGTTTTCTTGCGCTACCTCGCAGGCGCGGGAGATATCGACAAAGCAAAATGAATAAAAAAAAATAAATATATATATATATATATATATATATATATATATATATATATATATATATATATATATATATATATATATATATATATTTATTTATTTATTTATTTATTATACTTTGTCGCTGTCTCCCGCGTTTGCGAGGTAGCGCAAGGAAACAGACGAAAGAAATGGCCCAACCCCCCCCCCCCATACACATGTATATACATACGTCCACACACGCAAATATATATACCTACACAGCATTCCATGGTTTACCCCAGACGCTTCACATGCCTTGATTCAATCCACTGACAGCACGTCAACCCCGGTATACCACATCGCTCCAATTCACTCTATTCCTTGCCCTCCTTTCACCCTCCTGCATGTTCAGGCCCCGATCACACAAAATCTTTTTCACTCCATCTTTCCATCTCCAATTTGGTCTCCCTCTTATCCTCGTTCCCTCCACCTCCGACACATATATCCTCTTGGTCAATCTTTCCTCACTCATTCTCTCCATGTGCCCAAACCACTTCAAAACACCCTCTTCTGCTCTCTCAACCACGCTCTTTTTATTTCCACACATCTCTCTTACCCTTACGTTACTCACTCGATCAAACCACCTCACACCATACATTGTCCTCAAACATCTCATTTCCAGCACATCCATCCTCCTGCGCACAACTCTATCCATAGCCCACGCCTCGCAACCATACAACATTGTTGGAACCACTATTCCTTCAAACATACCCATTTTTGCTTTCCGAGATAATGTTCTCGACTTCCACACATTCTTCAAGGCCCCCAGAATTTTCGCCCCCTCCCCCACCCTATGATCCACTTCCGCTTCCATGGTTCCATCCGCTGCCAGATCCACTCCCAGATATCTAAAACACTTCACTTCCTCCAGTTTTTCTCCATTCAAACTCACCTCCCAATTGACTTGACCCTCAACCCTACTGTACCTAATAACCTTGCTCTTATTCACATTTACTCTTAACTTTCTTCTTCACACACTTTACCAAACTCAGTCACCAGCTTCTGCAGTTTCTCACATGAATCAGCCACCAGCGCTGTATCATCAGCGAACAACAACTGACTCACTTCCCAAGCTCTCTCATCCCCAACAGACTTCATACTTGCCCCTCTTTCCAAAACTCTTGCATTCACCTCCCATAACAACCCCATATATACATATATATATCTAAAAGGATCTTAATTTTGCCTGCGATCAAGTACATTCCTTTGAGTCCACGGGGAAAATGAAACATGATAAGTTCCCTAGTGCAATTTCGTGCACTGAGCATATCAACAGGGAGACTCAAGAGACAAATATGATGTTCTGTCGATATACAACGAAGAGACGTAGCTAGACCGCCATTTGGTAAACATTCAATTGTGCAAGACTGAAAACGAGCGTATCATAAACTTTTTATTTGGATAAGAAGGGGAATTGTTTACAAATTTTGTGAACAATAAAGTCATCCAATTTGTATAGACCGTCACTAATATTATGATTATAATTCTTTGTGTATTTAATGATAGAAGATTGGCATGATATTTCATATGGTACTGGAGTTAGAGTCAATAACTGAGATGGCATTACTTGTCAATACAATGATCATAGCTCTTAACGTAATTAAAAAAGGCATTTGATTCTTGTCCCTTCCTTAGACTATATTCATGTTGCTTAAGTGTGACAGAAAGATCCTTACCAGTTTGCCCAAAATGAAACTTATCACAATTTCTACATGGCACTTTATAGATGTACCCAGGAGAATTTTTTGGTGACTTCCACATTAATATATCTTTTATAGTATTATTGTTGCTGAAGGCAACTGTTACATTAAAGGATTTAAGCATCATTGAAAGTAAAGGAAAATTATCATTAAAATGAAAAACTAAAAGATTCTTGGCATCAATGAGAGTTTGGGCTCAATACTATAAAATGATTTCTCTCCAATCTCAGTTACTCTCACCATTCTCTTCTCCCAAATATTCTGTCTTCTTTTCTTTAAACCTCTACAAATCTTCATCTTCGCCTCCACAAGATAATGAACAGACATCCTTCCAGCTGCTCCTCTCAGCATATCAACTTCCAAAAGTCTCTATTTCGTACGCCTATCAATTAACATGTAGACCAATAACGCCCTCTGGCCATCTCTCCTACTCATGTGTATCTCTCTTTTTATGCCAGGTATCCCCAATCACCAGTCTTTTTCAGTACACAAATCCGCAAGCTTTTCACCTTTCATATTTACGGCACTGTCCATACCCATATACACCAATAATACCCTCAACTGCCACATTACTCACTTTTGTATTCAAATCACTCATTCAAATCGTGCATCAAACCTGCTAACATACTCACCCAGCTGCTCTCAAAACACTTACCCTTCATGATCTTTCTTCTCATGACCAGGTGCATAGGCAGCAATAATTACCAATCTCTCTCCATCCACTTTCAGTTTTACTCATACTGATGTAAAGTTTCTTACAGTCTATCACATATTCCCACAACTCCGTCTTTTGAAGGAGTGATACCCCTTACTTTGCTCTTGTTCTCTGACTCAACCCTGACTTTACTCCCAGGACATTCCCAAACCACTAAGCCCCTGTATCCTTAAACTCGTTTCACTCAGAGCCAAAACATCCAGATTCCTCTCCTCAAACTTGCTACCTATCTTTATATTTTTCTTATTTTTGTTGCATCTACCCACATTTAGACATCCCAGTCTGAGCCTTCGAGGAGGATGAGCACTCCCCGCATGACTTCTTCTTCTGTTTCCCCTTTTAGAAAGTTAAAACATAAGGAGATACAATATAGATACGAGAGAATATTGTTTTTGTCACATTATTCTTGCTAGTACTTTTTAGCGATCATTGTTTGTAGTTGACGATGTTCGAGTGAAATCACCATAGGGGCGCATAACGATGGTTTAAGTATAACCCTTGAATTCCTGCATAAATGACCCAACTAGGCCAATGGACTGCTAAGCATACTTTGATTACTCATTTTCTTGTAGGCTAAGGAAAAGCCAATAACCTTCTTACATTTAATGCCTTAGTAGAATATGTTTACTCATAACCTGACAATTGAATATGCCTAATTTTAATATCTAAAAGGTACAACATTGCAAACGTAATCATTATGCATAGGCCAGCTAATAGTTCACTTGAGAATGTAACACATGGTCTTCTCTGGATTTTAGTAGCTGGGCTGCAGCCGGGTCTCTGGGCGTGAGTGTGTCTGTGGCCAAGCAATGGACCCTCGTCCTCCACGTCAGGTCGGTCCGTGCTCGCGTTCGGCGCTGAGTCAATCACTCTAGAGGGAGTTCCTTGATATTCAAACATGCTGCTCGTGCCACATAAGCTGCATTCTTCGCCTAACGCAAGCTGCATTCGTCGCTTCCCATAAGTTGCATTCCTCCCTCCTACAACATGCCCGTGATTTCTTAGTGGATATTGAATGCTATACCCCCCGGTCTGGTTATCTGTCTCCAAGGAGGTAGGTACGTAACTGACTCAAAACTACGTCTCGTCTGTTTACTGCGTGACTTGATATAGCGTTGGGTTGCCAAGGCGGTCATTTCACTTTCCCTGGTTGATTACTTCACCATGTCACTTTGTCACTTTTCCACTTTGTCACTTTCTCATACTCGATACTTTTTCGTGAAAACATTATATAAAACTGTATCACTGTATGCTCTTAACTGAGAATCGTAAAGAGTAAACTATTGCACATGGTGTAATCCTATATGGAAACTTCTATGGACGAGTAAATTTCCTCTGCAATTCAGTTTCTATAAACTACCTAAGGATATACTCATGATACATGCCACAGGTTATTCAACGTGCTAATTCCGTACATTATTCTTACTATATGATATTTGCTCTTTACTGGGTAAACAATTTTACAAGAGTACTCCTAACTGGCATCTTTCCCTCCCGCGGGAGGGATGTGATGGGGGTTCAGTAGGTGGCTGTCAGCCCCTTGCTGTTGACCCTTGGCACCGATCAACACCCAGGGGCTGCTAACATATGATATCCCTCCCAAATACAGTGGCTCTAATATCAATGTATATTCTTAATTGCATGATGTGATTTTCCTAACATATCAAATAAAAACTGAGTCAAGGATACTGTACAGGTTAGATAGATATGACAACAATGGCGACCATCTGCTTCCTTGTTGACTCCGTGTTTGTTTTGCGCTATGACGTCATGACCCCCCCCACCCCCCAACCACCACCACCACAACTTTATGCACACAATCATATCTTGCCTTGTCCAACAAATCTATCCTCTTACCTTCGACCTCTCTAATAACATGTCGCAATTCCACTATGCGACGTTTTTCTCTCCTGTCATGCTAGAGCCTGCTTCTGCCCTCCTTCATAATCCCTCTTGACTGCCTGAACTCTCCCATCATCTCCCTACAATCTAGTCCATTTTTTGAGGGTCCCCAGTATAGCAATTATGCCTGACCATTAACTGTGTTCTCTACTGTCTCCAGCCCATATTGAAGGGGAACGAGGCCAACAATTGTTCTATTGTACCATTTCTAACCCATCCTCCTAGCGCCACTTGCACATCAATCCTGTTCCACAACCTACCTGGCTGTAGTCGCGGCTATATACGATCAAGCCCTGCGACCCATCTACAAATGTCCAGCTCATTTTTCGAGAGATCTGGACACAATGACCGTTCCTCTGGCTAATCAGTACCCGATACGCTGCAACGCCAACTGCCGTAACGTTCCCAACTCACACCACAAACCCTGTCTTATACGCCTATCACTCACTAACCCCATGACCCAGTTACTTTCCTTGTCACCTACATCCGTCTTTATATCTATCCCCTTTGCCTCTTCTTATTTTCTCCTCCTTCATTTTCTCCTCCTTGAGAATAATCAGAAGCCCATGCAAGGTTGGGTTGAACCGTTCCACCATACTATTTCCTTGCAGATGATAAGGGATAGTCCTGACCTTCTCGACCCCGTATTGTTGACGCAGCTAATGAATTAGCGCGCCCGTGAAATTATTCCCTTGATCTGTCAACAGCTTATCGGGTAGGCCGAACTTGACAAACACTGACAAGCACCCTGACCACCGTACCAGCTTTCTGATCTTTTGTTCGGATGGCTCATGCAAGCCTAGGAAACACGTCTACCACTACTAGTACATTCTCGAAGCCTTTGCTCTTTTCCAACAACGTGAAGTCTGCAGGTAATATCTCCCACGGCCTGCTAGCTTCCACCGTTCGCAGGGGAGAGTGTGGGCTTGACATCTCCTCCTTCGTTAATGCATACCCCTCTCACTTTGCTACGTATTCCCGGACCGTTTTTCGAACGTTCAAGTGTCTTCCTCAGGAATTACTGATTCTAGCATTTGGCGAGACCACCTCCCCCAGCAAGTGATGGTCACCCAATTGGACATCGATATCTAAAAGAAGTGCTGATTAAAGCTTTTGTAGCAAATGACTCGTCATCTTTGAGAAGTGACGTAAGGTACAAATTATCGTAACTAGGAAAGTTTCAGCTGGCTACTGCGGTTGTAGTTCTCGGGTGCGGTAGTGGGTCAGGTGCTTCCAGATGAAGTGAGAGGGATTAGTTGCGGCGCTGGACAAGTGTCTTCACCAGGAGAAGAGACACTTGAGGGAAGCTGTTGATGCTGGCGAGGTTCTCCCCGAGCCAAGTAAGAAGAGCAAGACCACAGCCCAGCAGCAGCAGGTAGAAGGCACCTTGGAGGTGACTAAGTCCCAGACTCACCTTCCGCTCACCAACCTGGAGGAATGAAAAGGATAATAATCGGGAAATATCATTACAAACACATCTACAATATATGACGATTTTCTCATTTATGTAAGATAAAGCCTGTATCGTGGGTATCCTATAACGAAAAAAACAAACCATGTTTTCAGATATTCTTGTAACTGAAGAAATGTAGTTGTGGCAAAAGTACTCGAGAAATGTTCTTATAACTAACCCTGCACTTGGGTATATTGGGTGTATGTAGTGATGTATATGTGTGTGGATATATTCATTCTATTATCTATTTTCATTACACTTAATCGGCGTCTACCGCGTTAGTAAGGTAGCGCAATGAAATATACTCCCAAACACGCACATATACATACCTATACATTTTAACGTATACATACATACACATGCATACAGAGACATATACATACATACACATGTACATATTCATACTTGCTGCCTTCATCTGTTACCGTTTCAGCCAACCCCCCACCAACACCACCACCACCACCACCAACCAATCCAACAGATAAAGCTCAAAATAGACAGCAAAGGCCACAGTCGTTCACACTCAGTCTCTAGCTGTCATGTATAATGCACCGAAACTAAAGCTCCATTTCTATACCCAGGCCCCACAAAACTTTCCATAGTTTACCACAGACGCTTCACATGCACTGGTTCAATCGATTGCATAAAGGCAAAGGGCATAGAGATGAGTGTACAAATTACAGATGTATAGGTTTGTTGACCATTCCTGGGAAATTATATAAGAGGGTATAGATTGAGAGGGTGAAGGCATGTACAGAGCATCAGATTGGGGAAGAGCAGTGTGGTCTTAGTAGTACAGGATGTATGGATCAGGTGTTTGCTTTGAAAAATGTATGTGAGAAATACTTAGAAAAACAGATGGATTTGTATGTAGCATATATGGATCTGGAAAAGGCATATAATAGAGTTGATATAGATTTTCTGTGGAAGGTATTAAGAGTATATGGTGTGGGAGGTAAGTTGACAGAAGCAGTGAAAAGTTCTTATTAAGGATGTAAGGCATGTGTACAAGTAGGAAGAGAGGAAGGTAACTGTCTCCCAGTGAATGTCGGTTTGTTATATAATTTGTTCATGGATGGGTTTAGTTTGGTAGGTGAGGGAAAGAATTTTCGAGAAAGGGGCAAGTATGCAGTCTGTTGTGGATGAGAGGGCCTGGGAAGTGAGTCAGTTGTTGTTTGCTGATGATACAGCGGTGGTGGCTGATTTCGGTGAGAAACTGCAGAAGCTGGTGACTGTGCTTTGTAAAGTGTGTTAAAGAGGAAAGCGGAGATTAAATGTCAATAAGAGCAAGGTTGAGGGACAAGTCAATATGAAAAGTAAGTTTGAATGGAGAAAAACTGGAAGAAATGAACTGTTTTAGATATCTGGAAAAGGATCTTGAGCGATCTGGGCCTGAACATACACAGAAGGGTGAAACGCGTGCAGGGAATAGAGTGAATTGGAACGAAGTGGTATATCGGGGTCTACGTGCTCTCAATGGATTGAACCAAGGCATGTAAAGCGTCCGGGGTAAACCATGGAAAGTTTTGTGGGGCCTGCATGAGGAAAGGGAGCTGTGGTTTCAGTGCATTACACATTACAGTTACAGACTGAGTGTGAACTAATGTGGCCTTTGTTGTCTTTTCCTACCGCTACCTCACGCGCGCACTGGGAGAGGAGGGTGTCATTTTATGTATAGCAGGGTGGCGACGGGAAAAGGATGAAGGCAGCAAATATGAAAATGTACATGGGTATATATGTATATATCTCTGCATATATATGTATGTATACGTTGAAATAATTGGGTATCTATATCGGCGTGTATGGGTGTGTATAAATATACATGTGTATGTGGGTGGGTTGGGACATCCTTTCGCGTCCTAGCGCTACCTCGCTAACGCGGGACACAGCAACACACTATAATATTTTTTTTCTTTCAAACTATTCGCCATTTCCCGCATTAGCGAGGTAGCGTTAAGAACAGAGGACTGGGCCTTTGAGGGAATACCCTCACCTGGCGCAATTCTCTGTTCCCTCTTTTGGAAAATTAAAAAAAAAAAAAAAACCAGAGGGGAAGATTTCCAGCCCCCCGCTCCCTCCCATTTTAGTCGCCTTCTACGACACGCAGGGAATACGTGGGAAGTATTCTTTCTCCCCTATCCCCAGGGAAAACACTATAATATATATATATATATATATATATATATATATATATATATATATATATATATATATATATATATATATATTTCTTTCAAACTATTCGCCATTTCCCGCGTTAGCAAGGTAGCATTAAGAACAGACGACTGAGCCTCTGAGGGAATATCCTCACCTGGCCCCCATCTCTGTTCCTTCTTTTGGAAAATTAAAAAAAAAAAAAGAAGAGGGGAGGATTTCCAGGCCCCGCTCCCTCCGCTTTTAGTCGCCTTCTACGACACGCAGGGAATACGTGGGAAGTATTCTTTCTCCCCTGTCCCCAGGGATAATATATATATATATATATATACATATATATATATATATATATATATATATATATATATATATATATATATATATATATATATATATATATATATATATATATATATATATATATATATATATATTGAGAATATATGGTGTGGGAAGCAAGTTGCTGGAAGCAGTGAAAAGTTTTTATCGAGGATGTAAGGCATGTGTACGTGTAGGAAGAGAGGAAAGTGATTGGTTCTCAGTGAATGTAGGTTTGTGGCAGGGGTGTGTGATGTCTCCATGGTTGTTTAATTTGTTTATGGATGGGGTTGTTAGGGAGGTGAATGCAAGAGTTTTGGAAAGAGGGGCAAGTATGAAATCTGTTGGGGATGAGAGAGCTTGGGAAGTGAGTCAGTTGCTGTTCGCTGATGATACAGCGCTGGTGGCTGATTCATGTGAGAAACTGCAGAAGCTGGTGACTGAGTTTGGTAAAGTGTGTGAAAGAAGAAAGTTAAGAGTAAATGTGAATAAGAGCAAGGTTATTAGGTACAGTAGGGTTGAGGGTCAAGTCAATTGGGAGGTGAGTTTGAATGGAGAAAAACTGGAGGAAGTGAAGTGTTTTAGATATCTGGAAGTGGATCTGGTAGCGGATGGAACCATGGAAGCGGAAGTGGATCATAGGGTGGGGGAGGGGGCGAAAATTCTGGGAGCCTTGAAGAATGTTTGGAAGTCGAGAACATTGTCTCGGAAAGCAAAAATGGGTATGTTTGAAGGAATAGTGGTTCCAACAATGTTGTATGCTTGCGAGGCGTGGGCTATGGATAGAGTTGTGCGCAGGAGGATGGATGTGCTGGAAATGAGATGTTTGAGGACAATGTGTGGTGTGAGGTGGTTTGATCGAGTAAGTAACGTAAGGGTAAGAGAGATGTGTGGAAATAAAAAGAGCGTGGTTGAGAGAGCAGAAGAGGGTGTTTTGAAATGGTTTGGGCACATGGAGAGAATGAGTGAGGAAAGATTGACCAAGAGGATATATGTGTCGGAGGTGGAGGGAACGAGGAGAAGAGGGAGACCAAATTGGAGGTGGAAAGATGGAGTGAAAAAGATTTTGTGTGATCGGGGCCTGAACATGCAGGAGGGTGAAAGGAGGGCAAGGAATAGAGTGAATTAGAGCGATGTGGTATACCGGGGTTGACGTGCTCCCAGTGGATTGAATCAAGGCATGTGAAGCGTCTGGGGTAAATCATGGAAAGCTGTGTAGGTATGTATATTTGCGTGTGTGGACGTATGTATATACATGTGTATGGGGGTGGGTT
>NC_092225.1:38317811-38385311 GCF_036320965.1 Panulirus ornatus
GTGGTTTGGATCGTGTAAGTAACGTAAGGGAAGAAAGATTTGGAAAGAAAAAGAGCGTGGGTAAAGAGCAGAAGAGGGTGTTTTGAATGGTTTAGGCACATGAGAGAAATGAGTGAAGGAAAGATTGACCAAGAGGATATCTGTGTCGGAGTTGGAGGGAACGAAAGTGGGAGACCAAATTGGAGGTGGAAAGATGGAGTGAAAAAGATTTTGTGTGATCGGCGCCTGAACATGCAGGAGGGTGAAAGGAGGGCAAGGAATAGAGTGAATTGGATCGATGTGGTATACCGGGGTTGACGTGCTGTCAGTGGGTTGAATCAGGGCATGTGAAGCGTCTGGGGTAAACCATGGAAAGCTGTGTAGGTATGTATATTTGAGTGTGTGGACGTATGTATATACATTTTTATGGGGGTGGGTTGGGCCATTTCTTTCGTCTATTTCCTTGCGCTACCTCGAAAACGCGGGAGACAGCGACAAAGCCAAAAAAAAAATATATATATATATATATATATACATATATATATATATATATATATATATATATATTATCCCTGGGGATAGGGGAGAAAGAATACTTCCCACGTATTCCCTGCGTGTCGTAGAAGGCGACTAAAAGGGGAGGGAGCGGGTGGCTGGAAATGCTCCCTCTTATTTCTATTTTTTTTCTATAGATTGAACAGAGAAGGGGGCCAGATGAGGATATTCCCTCAAAGGCCCAGTTCTTTGTTCTTAACGCTACCTCGCTGACTCGGGAATTATATATATATATATATTATATATATATATATATTATATATATATATATATATATATATATATATATATATATATATATATATATATATATATATATATATATATATACATATATATATATATATATATATATATATATATATATATATATACATAATTCATACTGTCTGCCCTTATTCATTCCCGTCGCCACCCCTCCACATATGAAGTAGCAACCCCCTCCTCCCGCATATGCGCGAGGTAGCGACAGGAAAAGACAACGAAGGCCACATGCGTTAACACTCAGTCTCTAGCTGTCATGTATAATTCACCAAAACCACAGCCTCCTTTCCACATCCAGGCCCCACTGAACTTTCCATGGTTTACCCCAGACGCTTCATATGCCCTGGTTCAATCCATTGACAGCAGGTCGACCCCGGTATACCACATCGTTCCAATTCACTCTATTCCTTGCACACAATTCAGCCTCCTGCATGTTCAGGCCCTGATCACTGAAAATCTTTTTCACCCCATCTTTCCACCTCCAATTTGGTCTCCCACTTCTCCTCCTTTCATCCACCTCTAACGCATATATCCTCTTTGTATACCTTTCCTCACTCATTCTCTCCATGTGACCAAACCATTTCAAATCACCCTCTTCTCCTCTCTCAACCACACTCATTTTATTACCACACATCTCACTTAACCTTTCATTACTTATTAGGTGAAACCACCTCACACCAAATATTGTCCTTAAATATCTCATTTCAAGCACATCCCCCCTCCTCCGCACAACTTTATCTATAGACCACGCCTCGCAACCATATAACATTTTTTGGAGCTACTATTCCTTAAAACATACCCATTTTTGCTTTCCAAGATAACGTTTTCGACTTCCACACATTTTACAATGCTCCCGAAACTTTCGCCCCCTCTTCCACCCTATGATTCACATCCGCTACCATGCTTCCATCCACTGCCAAATTCACTCCCAGATATCTAGAATACTTCACTTCCGCCAGTTTTTCTCCATTCAAACATACATTCCAATTAAGTTGACCCTCAACCCTACCGTACCTAATAACCTTGCTCTTAATCACATTTATTCTCAGCTTTCTTCTTTCAAACACTTTAGGAAACGCAGTCACCAGCTTCTGCAGTTTCTCACCCGGAGCAGCCACCAGCGCTGTATCATCAGGGAATAACAACTGGCTCACTTCCCAAGCTCTCTCATCCACAATAGAATACATCCTTGCCGATCTTTCCAAAACTCTTGCATTCAACTCCCAAACAATCCCATCCATAAAAAAATTAAACAACCATGGAGACATCACACACCCCTGCCGCAAACCAACATTCACTGAGAACCAATCTCTTTCCTCTCTTCCTACAAGTACACATGTCTTACATCCTCGATTAAAACTTTTCACTGCTTCTAAAAACTTACCTCCCCCACCATATATTCTTAATACCTTCCACAGAGCCCTTCTATCAACTCTATCATATGCCATATCCAGATCCATAAATGCTACGTAGAAATCCATTTGCTTTTCTAAGTATTTCTCACATATATTTGGCAAAGCAAATACCTAATCCACACATCCTCTACCACTTCTGAAATCACACTGCTCTTCGCCAATCTGATGCTCTGTACGTGCCTTCACCCGCTCAATCAATATCCTCCCATATAATTTCCCAGGAATATTCAACAAACTTATATCTCTGTAATTTGAGCACTCACTCTTATCCCCTTTGCCTTTGTACAATGGTACTAAGCAAGCATCCCGCCAGTCATCAGGCACCTCACCTTGAGTCATACATACATTAAATAACCTTACCAACCAGTCAACAATACAGTCACCCCGTTTTTTTAATAAATTCCACTGCAATTCCGTCCAAAGCGACTGCCTGTGAGATATACTTAGAAAAGCAAATGAATTTGTATGTACCATTTATGGATATGGAGAAGGCATACGATAGAGTTGATAGAGATGCGCAGTGCAAGGTATTAAGAATATATAGTGTGGAAGGCAAGTTGTTAGAAGCAGTGAAAAAGGGTTGTCCAAGATGTGTACGTGTAGGAAGACATGAAAGTGAATGGTTCTAAGTGAATGTTGGTTTGCGGCAGGGGTGCGTGATGTCTGCATGGTTCTTCAATCTTTTAATTAATGGGGTTGTTGGGGAGGTGAATGCAAGAGTTTTGGAGAGAGGAGCAGGTATACAGTTTGTTTTGGATGAGAGAGCTTGGGAAGTGATTCAGTTGTTGTTCGTTGATGATATAGCTCTGTTGGCTGACTCGGGTGAGAAACTGCAGAAGCTGGTAACCGAGTTTGGTAAAGTGTGTGAAAGAAGAAAGATGAGTGTGAATGTGAGTAAGAGCAAGGTTATTAGGTACAGCCGGGTTGAGGGAAGAGTCAGTTGGGAAATAAGTTTGAATGTAGAGAAACTGGAGGAATTGAAGTGTTTTAGATACCTAGGAGTGGATTTGGCAGCGGATGGAACCATGGAAGCGGAAGTGAATCATAGGGTGAGGGAGGAGTAAAGGTTCTAGGAGCCTTGAAGAATGTGAGGAAGTCGAGAACGTTATCTTGGAAAGCAAAAATGACTATGTTTGAAGGAAGAGTGGTTCCAACATTGTTTTAATTTTTCGAAGCGTGCGCTATAGATAGAGTTGTGCGGAGGAGGGTGAATGTCCTGGAAATGAGATGTTTCAGGACAATATGTGGTATGAGGTGTTTTGACGGAGTAAGTAATGAAAGGGTAAGAGAGATGTGTGGTAATATAAAGAGTGTAGTTGAGATAGCAGAGGAGGGTGTTTTGAAATGTTTTGGTCATATGGAGAGAATGAGTGAGGAAAGATTGACAAAGAGGATATATGCGTCAGAGATGAAGGGAACGATGAGCAGTGGGAGACCAAATTGGACTTTGAAATATAGAGTGAATCGGGGATTGAACATGCTGGGGGGTGAAAGGTGTGCAAGGAATAGAGTGAATCGGAAAGATGTGGTATACCGGGATCGACGTGCTTTCAGTGGATTGAAGCAGGGCATGTGAAGCGTCTATGGTAAACCATGGAAAGTTCTGTGGGGTTTAGATGTGGAAAGGGTGCTGTGGTATCGGTGCCTTATACATGACAGCTAGAGACTGAGTGTGAACGAATGTGCCCTTTAATGTCATTTCCTACCGCTGCCTCGCACACATGCGCGGGGAGGGGGTTATCATATCTTTTGTGGCGGTGTGGCGACGGGAATTGATAAGGGTAGACAGTATGAATTTTGTACTTTTGTATATATGCATATGTCAGTGTGTGTATACATAAGTATACGTTGAGATGTATAGGTATGTATATGTGCTGCGTGTGGACGTGTATTTATATACATGTGCATGTGCTTGGGTTGGGCTATTCTTTCGTGTGTTTCCTTGCGCTACCTCTCTAACGCGATATACAGCGAAAAAGTATAATAAATACGAATAGAATGTGAATAATTATATATATATATATATATATATATATATATATATATATATATATATATATATATATATATATATATATATATAGGGGATAAGAGTGAGTGCTCAAATTACAGAGGTATAAGTTTGTTGAGTGTTCCTGGTAAATTATATGGGAGGATATTGATTGAGTGAAGGCATGTACAGAGCATCAGATTGGGGAAGAGCAGTGTGGTTTCAGAAGTGGTAGAGGATGTGTGGATCAGGTGTTTGCTTTGAAGAATGTATGTGAGAAATACTTAGAAAAGCAAATGGATTTGTATGTAGCATTTATGGATCTGGAGAAGGCATATGATAGAGTTGATAGAGATGCTCTGTGGAAGGTATTAAGAATATATGGTGTGGGAGGCAAGTTGTTAGAAGCAGTGAAAAGTTTTCATCGAGGATGTAAGGCATGTGTACGTGTAGGAAGAGAGGAAAGTGATTGGTTCTCAGTAAATGTAGGTTTGCGGCAGGAGTGTGTGATGTCTCCATGGTTGTTTAATTTGTTTATGGATGGGGTTGTTAGGGAGGTGAATGCAAGAGTTTTGGAAAGAGGGGCAAGTATGAAGTTTGTTGGGGATGAGAGAGCTTGGGAAGTGAGTCAGTTGTTGTTCGCTGATGATACAGCGCTGGTGGCTGATTCATGTGAGAAACTGCAGAAGCTGGTGACTGAGTTTGGTAAAGTGTGTGAAAGAAGAAAGTTAAGAGTAAATGTGAATAAGAGCAAGGTTATTAGGTACAGTAGGGTTGAGGGTCAAGTCAATTGGGAGGTGACTTTGAATGGAAAAAAACTGGAGGAAGTGAAGTGTTTTAGATATCTGGGAGTGGATCTGGCAGCGGATGGAACCATGGAAGCGGAAGTGGATCATAGGGTGGGGGAGGGGGCGAAAATTCTGGGAGCCTTGAAGAATGTGTGGAAGTCGAGAACATTATCTCGGAAAGCAAAAATGGGTATGTTTGAAGGAATAGTGGTTCCAACAATGTTGTATGGATGCGAGACGTGGGCTATGGATAGAGTTGTGAGCAGGAGGATGGATGTGCTGGAAATGAGATGTTTGAGGACAATATGTGGTGTGAGGTGGTTTGATCGAGTAAGCAACGTAAGGGTAAGAGAGATGTGTGGAAATAAAAAGAGCGTGGTTGAGAGAGCAGAAGAGGGTGTTTTGAAATGGTTCGGGCACATGGAGAGAATGAGTGAGGAAAGCTTGACCAAGAGAATATATGTGTCTGAGGTGGAGGGAACGAGGAGAAGAGGGAGACCAAATTGGAGGTGGAAAGATGGAGTGAAAAAGATTTTGTGCGATCGGGGCCTGAACCTGCAGGAGGGTGAAAGGAGGGCAAGGAATAGAGTGAATTGGAGCGATGTGGTATACCGGGGTTGACGTGCTGTCAGTGGATTGAATCAAGGTATGTAAAGCGTCTGGGGTAAACCATGGAAAGCTGTGTAGGTATGTATATTTGCGTGTGTGGACGTGTGTATGTACATGTGTATGGGAGGGGTTGGGCCACTTCTTTCGTCTGTTTCCTTGCGCTACCTCGCAAACGCGGGAGACAGCGACAAAGTATAAAAAAAAAAAAGAAAAAAAAAAAAAAAAAAAATATATATATATATATATATATATATATATATATATATATATATATATATATATATATATATATATATATATATATATATATATATATATATATATATATATATATATAGGGAATCAGTGATGGATTGGGCAAAAGATGCTTGTGGCATGAGAAGAGTGGGAGGTGGGTTGATAGGAAAGGGTAGTGAGTGGTGGGATGAAGAAGTAAGATTATTAGTGAAAGAGAAGAGAGAGGCATTTGGACGATTTTTACAGCGAAAAAATGCAAATGAGTGGGAGATGTATAAAGAAAGAGACAGGAGGTCAAGAGAAAGGTGCAAGAGGTGAAAAAGAGGGCAAATGAGAGTTGGGGTGAGAGAGTATCATTAAATTTTAGGGAGAATAAAAAGAACTTCTGGAAGGAGGTAAATAAAGTGTGTAAGACAAGGGAGCAAATAGGGCGCAAATGCCGAGGTGAAAACAAGTAGTGGTGATGTGAGAAGGAGATGGAGTGAGTATGTGTTTGATGATAGAGTGGCAGATATAGGGTGTTTTGGTCGAGGTGGTGTGCAAAGTGAGAGGGTTAGGGAAAATGATTTGGTAAACAGAGAAGAGGTAGTAAAGCCTTTGCGGAAGATGAAAGCCGGCAAGGAAGCAGGTTTGGATGGTATTGCAGAGGAATTTATTAAAAAAGGGGGTGACTATATTATTAACTGATTACTAAGGTTATTTAATGTATGTATGACTCATGGTGAGGTGCCTGAGGATTGGCGGAATGCGTGCATAGTGCCATTGTACAAAGGCAAAGTAGATAAGAGTGAGTGCTCAAATTACAGAGATATAAGTTTGTTGAGTATTCCTGGTAGATTATATGGGAGGCTATTGATTGAGAGGGTGAAGGCATGTACAGAGCATCAGATTGGGGAAGAGCAGTGTGGTTTCAGAAGTGGTAGAGGATGTGTGGATCAGGTGTTTGCTTTGAAGAATGTATGTGAGAAATACTTAGAAAAGCAAATGGATTTGTATATAGCATTTATGGATCTGGAGAAGGCATATGATAGAGTTGATAGAGATGCTCTGTGGAAGGTATTAAGAATATATGGTGTGGGAGGCAATTTGTTAGAAGCAATGAAAAGTTTTTATCGAGGATGTAAGGCATGTGCACGTGTAGGAAGAGAGGAAAGTGATTGGTTCTCATTGAATGTAGGTTTGCGGCAGGGGTTTGTGATGTCTCCATGGTCGTTTAATTTGTTTATGGATGGGGTTGTTAGGGAGGTGAATGCAAGAGTTTTAGAAAGAGGGGCAAGTATGAAGTCTGTTGTGGATGAGAGAGCTTGGGAAGTGAGCCAGTTGTTGTTCGTTGATGATACAGCGCTGGTGGCTGATTCATGTGAGAAACTGCAGAAGCTGGTGACTGAGTTTGGTAAAGTGTGTGAAAGAAGAAAGTTAAGAGTAGATGTGAATAAGAGCAAGGTTATTAGGTACAGTAGGGTTGAGGGTCAAGTCAATTGGGAGGTAAGTTTGAATGGAAAAAAACTGGAGGAAGGAAAGTGTTTTAGATATCTGGGATCTGGCAGCGGATGGAACCATGGAAGCGGAAGTGGATCATAGGGTGTGGGAGGGGGCAAAAATCCTGGGAGCCTTGAAGAATGTGTGGAAGTCGAGAACATTATATCGGAAAGCAAAAATGGGTATGTTTGAAGGAATAGTGGTTCCAAGAATGGGTACTGTTGCGAGAAGCACGAAGCACTGACGTGCTGTCAGTGGATTGAATCAGGGCATGTGAAGCGTCTGGGGTAAACCATGGAAAGCTGTGTAGGTATGTATATTTGCGTGTGTGGACGTATGTATACACATGTTTATGGGGGTGGGTTGGGCCATTTCTTTCGTCTGTTTCCTTGCGCTACCTCGCAAACGCGGGAGACAGCGACAAAGTAAAATATATATATATATATATATATATATATATATATATATATATATATATATATATATATATATATATATATATATATATTTTTTTTTTTTCTTTGTCGCTGTCTCCCGCGTCTGTGAGGTAGCGCAAGGAAACAGACGAAAGAAATTGCCCAAACCACCCCTATACACATGTATATACATACGTCCACACACGCACATATAAATACCTACACAGCTTTCCATGGTCTACACCTGTCGCTTCACATGCCCTGATTCAATCCCCTGATAGCACGTCAACCCCGGTATACCACATCGATACAATTCACTCTATTCCTTGCCCTCCTTTCACCCTCCTGCATGTTCAGGCCCTGATCACACAAAATCTTTTTCACTCCATCTTTCCACCTCCAATCTGGTCTCCCACTTCTCGTTCCCTCCACCCCCGACACATATGTCCTCTTGTTCAATCTTTCCTCAGTCATTCTCTCCATGTGCCGAAACCATTTCAAAACACCCTCTTCTGCTCTCTCAACCACGCTCTTTTTATTTCCACACATCTCTCTTACCCTTACGTTACTTACTCGATCAAACCACCTCATACCACACATTGTCCTCAAACATCTCATTTCCAGCACATCCATCCTCCTGCGCACAACTCTATCCATAGCCCACGACTCGCTACCATACAACATTGCTGGAAGCAGTATTCCTTCAAACATACCCATTTTTGCTTTCCGAGATAATGCTCTAAACTTCCACACATTCTTCAAGGCTCCCAATATTTTCGCCCCCTCCCCCACCCTTTGATCCAATTCCGCTTCCATGGTTCCATCCGCTGCCAGATCCACTCCCAGATATCTAAAACACTTTACTTCCTCCAGTTTTTCTCCATTCATACTTACCTCCCAGTTGACTAGACCCTGAACCCTACTGTACGTAATAACCTTGCTTTTATTCACATTTACTCTTAACTTTCTTCTTTCACACACTTTACCAAACTCAGTCACCAGCTTCTGCCGTTTCTCACATGAATCAGCCACCAGCGCTGTATCATCAGCGAACAACAACTGACTCACTTCCCAAGCTCTCTCATCCACAACAGACTTCACACTTGCCCCTCTTTCCAAAACTCTTACATTCACCTCCCTAACAACCCCATCCATAAACAAATTAAATAACCATAGAGACATCACACACCCCTGCCGCAAACTTACATTCACTGAGAACCAATCACTTTCCTCTCTTCCTACACGTACACATGCCTTACATCCTCGATAAAAACTTTCCACTGCTTCTATATATATATATATATATATATATATATATATATATATATATATATATATATATATATATATATATATATATATATATATATATATATATATATATATATATATATATATATATATATATGTATATATATATATATATATATATATATATATACATATATATATATATATATATATATATATATATATATATATATATATATATATATATATATATATATATATATATATATATATATATATATATGTATACATATATATATATATATATATATATATATATATATATATATATATATATATATATATATATATATATATATATATATATATATATATATATATATATATATATATACCTCAATGAAATCACCATCGATAATTTTCTTATTTTCTTCACTCTTTCTTTCTGATCTTGATTTCCTCATATGAATGGTAATAACGTCCTCCGTCCAATAATCTATCAATCCTCCTTCTATCAGACTTTGCATAAGAGTATCAAAACGGTGACGGAATGGGGCGCCTCTCCTGGAAAGAAAATATGTTATCACTAAATTGTAAGAGAGAGAGAGAGAGAGAGAGAGAGAGAGAGAGAGAGAGAGAGAGAGAGAGAGAGAGAGAGAGAGAGAGAGAGAGAGAGAGAGAGAGAGAGAGAGAGAGAGAGATTCAACGTTAATGAATATGCATCTGTAAAGACGGTTTTTAAAGAAAAATCATATAGACTGTTAAACCGCATCTTCTTATGAACACCACATATATATATATATATATATATATATATATATATATATATATATATATATATATATATATATATATATATATATATATATATATATATATATATATATATATATATATATATATATATATATATATATATATATATATATATATATATATATATATATATATATATATATATATATATATATATATATATATATATATATATATATATATATATATATATATATATATATATATATATATATATATATATATATATATATATATATATATATATATATATATATAGGGAGGTGAATGCAAGACTTTTGGTAAGAGGGGCAAGTATGAAGTCTGTTGGGGATGAGAGAGCTTGGGAAGTGAGTCAGTTGTTGTTCGCTGATGATACAGCGCTGGTGGCTGATTCATGTGAGAAACTGCAGAAGCTGGTGACTGAGTTTGGTAAAGTGTGTGAAAGAAGAAAGTTAAGAGTAAATGTGAATAAGAGCAAGGTTATTAGGTACAGTAGGATTGAGGGTCAAGTCAATTGGGAGGTGAGTTTGAATGGAGAAAAACTGGAGGAAGTGAAGTGTTTTAGATATCTGGGAGTGGATCTGGCAGCGGATGGAACCATGGAAGCGGAAGTGGATCATAAGGTGGGGGAGGGGGCGAAAATTCTGGGAGCCTTGAAGAATGTGTGGAAGTCTAGAACATTATCTCGGAAAGCAAAAATGGGTATGTTTGAAGGAATAGTGGTTCCAACAATGTTGTATGGTTGCGAGGCGTGGGCTATGGATAGAGTTGTGCGCAGGAGGATGGATGTGCTGGAAATGAGATGATTGAGGACAATGTGTGGTGTGAGGTGGTTTGATCGAGTAAGTAACGTAAGGGTAAGAGAGATGTGTGGAAATAAAAAGAGCGTGGTTGAGAGAGCAGAAGAGGGTGTTTTGAAATGGTTCGGGCACATGGAGAGAATGAGTGAGGAAAGATTGACCAAGAGAATATATGTGTCTGAGGTGGAGGGAACGAGGAGAAGAGGGAGACCAAATTGGAGGTGGAAAGATGGAGTGAAAAAGATTTTGTGTGATCGGGGCCTGAACATGCAGGAGGGTGAAAGGAGGGCAAGGAATAGAGTGAATTGGAGCGATGTGGTATACCGGGGTTGACGTGCTGTCAGTTGATTGAATCAAGGCATGTGAAGCGTCTGGTGTAAACCATGGAAAGCTGTGTAGGTATGTATATTTGCGTGTGTGGACGTATATGTATACATGTGTATGGGGGTGGGTTGGGCCATTTCTTTCGTCTGTTTCCTTGCGCTACCTCGCAAACGCGGGAGACAGCGACAAAGCAAAAAAAAAAAAAAAAATATATATATATATATATATATATATATATATATATATATATATGTATATATATATATATATATATATATATATATATTCTGTATCAGAACGTTCTTCTTTATGGACTTGTTACAACAGCATTTATTAAATATATATATCTAATCCCCTATCCCTGGGGATAGGGGATTAAGAATACTTCCCACGTATTCCCTGCGTTTCGTGGAAGGCGACTAAAAGGGGAGGGAACGGGGGGCTGGAGATCCTCCCCTCTCGTTTTTTTTTTTTTTTTCCAAAAGAAGGAACATGGGGGGCCAGGTGAGGATATTCCAAAAAAGGGCCAGTCCTCTGTTCCTAACGCTACCTCGCTAACGCGGGAAATGGCGAATAGTTTAAAACAAAAAAAAAAAAATATATATATATATATATATATATATATATATATATATATATATATATATATATATATATATATATATATAATTTTATTTTATTTTCATGATTTGTCCCTGTCTCCCGCGTTAGCAAGGTAGCACAAGGAAACAGACGAAAGAATGGCCCAACCCGCCCACTTACATATGTACATATATACACGTCCACACACGCAAATATACATACCTATACATCTCAACGTATACATATATATATATATATATACACACACACAGACATATACATATATACACATGTACATAATTCATACTGTCTGCCTTTATTCATTCCCATCGCCACCTCGCCACACATGAAATAACAACACCCTCCCCCCCTCATGTGTGCAAGGTAGCGCATGGAAAAGACAACAAAGGCCTCATTCGTTCGCACTCAGTCTCTAGCTGTCATGTAATAATGCATTGAAACCATATCCCTCCCAACATCCAGGTCCCACAGAACTTTCCATGGTTTACAACAGACGCTTCACATGCCCTGGTTAAATTCATTGACAGCACGTCGACCCCGGTATACCATATCGTTCCAATTCACTCTTTTCCTTGCACGCCTTTCACCCTCCTGCATGTTCACGCCCGATCACTTAAAATCTTTTTCATTTCATCTTTCCACATCCAATTTGGTCTCCCACTTCTCCTCGTTCCCTCCACCTCTGACACATATATCCGCTTGGTCAATCTTTCCGCACTCATTCTCTCTGTGTGACCAAACCATTTCAAAACACCCTCTTCTGCTTTCGCAACCACACTCTTTTTATTACCACACATATCTCTTACCCTATCAATACTTACTCGATCAAACCATCTCACAACATACATTGTCCTCAAACATCTCAATTTTAGCACATCCACCTTCCATCGCACAACTCTATCCGAAGCCTACCCCTCGCAACCATACAACATTGTTGGAACCACTATTGCTCCAAACATACCCATTTTTGTTTTCCGAGATAATGTTCTCGACTTCCACACCTTCTTCAAGGCTCCCAGAATTTTCGCTCCGTCCCCCACCCTATGATTCACTTCCGCTTCGATGGTTCCATCCGCTGCCAGATCCACTCACAGATATCTAAAACACCTCACTTCCTCCAGTTTTTCTCCATTCAAACTTACCTCCCAATATACTTTACCCTTACCCCTACTGTACCTAATAACCTTGCTCTTATTCAAATTTACTCTCAACTTTCTTCTTTCACACACTTTACCAAACTGAGTCACCAGCTTCTGCAGTTTCTCACATGAATCAGCCACCAGCGCTGTATCATCAGCGAACAACAACTGACTCACTTCCTAAGCTCTCTCGTCCACAACAGACTGCATACTTGCCCCTATTTCCAAAACTCTTGCGCTCACCTCCCTAACAACCCCAGCCATAAAAAAATTAAACAGCCATGGAGACATCACACACCCCTGCCGCAAACCTACATTCACTGAGTACCAATCACTTTCCTCTCTTCCTACACGTACACATGCCTTACATCCTCGATAAAAACTTTTCACTGCTTGTAACAACTTGCCTCCCACACCATATATTCTTAATACCTTCCACAGAGCATCTCTATCAACTCTATAATATGCCTTCTCCAGATCCATAAATGCTACATAAAAATCCATTTGCTTTTCCAAGTATTTCTCACATACATTCCTCAAGGCAAACACCTGAGCCACACATCCTCTACCACTTCTGAAACCACACTGCTCTTCCCCAATCTGATGCTCTGTACATTCCTTCACACTCTCACTCAATACCCTCCCATTTAATTTACCAGGAATACTCACCAAACGTATACCTCTATAATTTGAGCACTCACGTTTGTCCCCTTTGCCTTTGTACAATGGTACTATGCAAGCATTCCGCCAATACTAAGGCTCCTCACCATGAATCATACATACATTAGATAACCTTACCAACCAGTCAACAACACAGTTACCCCCCTTTTTTATGAATTCCACCACAATACCATCCAAACCCGCTGCCTTGCTGGACTTCTTCTTCCGCAAAGCTTGTACTACCTCTTCTCTCTTTACCAAATCATTTTCCCTAACCCTCTCACTTTTCACACCACCTCGACCAAAACACCCTATATCTGCCACTCTATCATCCAACACATTCAACAAACTTCAAAAAACTCACTCCACCACCTTCTCACATCACCACTACTTGTTATCACCTCCCCATTAGCCCCGTTCACTGAAGTTCCCATTTGTTCCCTTGTCCTAAGCACTTTCTTTACCTCCTTCCAAAACATCTTTTTATTCTCTCTAAAATCTAATGATACTCTCTCATACCAACTCTCATTTGCCCTCTTTTTCACCTCTTGTACCTTTCTCTTGACCTCTTGCCTTTTTCTTTTATACATCTCCCACTCATTTGCATTATTTCCCTGCAAAAGTCTTTCAAATGCCACTCTCTTTTCTTTCACTAAGAATCTTACTTCTTCATCCCACCACTAACTACCCTTTCAAATCTGCCCACCTCCCACGTTTCTCGTGCCACAAGCATCTTTTGCGCAAGCCATCACTGCTTCCCTAAATGCATCCCATTCCTCCTGCACTCCCCTTACATCCTTTGTTCTCACCTTTTGCAATTCTGTACTCAGTCTCTCCTGGTACTTCCTCACACAATTCTCCTTCCCAAGCTTACTTACTCTCATCACTCTCTTCACCCAAACAACCTCTCTTCTTTTCTGAACACCTCTAAAAATCTTAAACCTCGCCTCCACAAGATAATGATCAGCCATCCCTCCAGCTTCACCTCTCAGCACATCAAAATCCAAAAGTCTCTCTTTTGCGCGCCTATCAATTTAAACGTAATCCACTAGCGCTCTCTGGCCATCTCTCCTACTTACGTACGTATACTTATGTATATCTCTCTTTTTAAACTGGTATTCCTAATCACCAGTCCTTTATTAGCACATAAATCTAGAAGCTCCTCACCATTTCCGTTTACAACACTCAACACCCCATGTATACCAATTATTCCCACAAGTGCCATATTACTCACCTTTGCATTCAAATCACCCATCACTATAACCCGGTCTCGTGCATCAAAACCACCAAAACACTTATTCAGCTGCTCCCAAAACAATTGCCTCTCATGAACTTTCTTCTCATGCACAGGTGCATATGCACCAATAATCTCCCATCTCTCTCCATCAACTTTCAGTTTAACCCATATCAATCTGGAGATTACTTTTTAACACTATCACATACTCCCACCACTCCTGTTTCAGGAGTAGTGCTACTCCTTCCCATGCTCTTGTCCTCTCACTAAACCCTGACTTTACTTCCAAGACATTACCAAACCACTCTTCCCCTTTACCCTTGAGCTTCGTTTCATTTAGAGACCCCAATCTGAGCCTTCGAGTAGGATGAGCACACCAAGCGCGACTCTTTATTCTGTTTCCCCTTTTAGAAAGTTAAAATACAAGGAGGGGAGGGTTTCTGGACCTCCGCTCCCGTTCCCTTTAGTCACCTTCTATATATATATATATATATATATATATATATATATATATATATATATATATATATATATATATATTTGGACGATTTTTGCAGGGAAAAAATGAAATTGAGTGGGAGATGTATAAAAGAAAGAGACAGGAGGTCAAGAGAAAGGTGCAAGAGGTGAAAAAAAAGGGCAAATGTGAGTTGGGGCGAGAGAGTATCATTAAATTTTAGGGAGTATAAAAAGATGCTCTGGAAGGAGGTAAATAAAGTGCGTAAGACAAGGGAGCAAATGGGAACTTCAGTGAAGGGCGCAAATGGGGAGGTGATAACAAGTAGTGGTGATGTAAGAAGGAGATGGAGTGAGTATTTTGAAGGTTTGTTGAATGTGTTTGATGATAGAGTGGCAGATATAGGATGTTTTGGTCGAGGTGGTGAGAGGGTTAGGGAAAATGATTTGGCAAACAGAGAAGAGGTAGTAAAAGCTTTGCGGAAGATGAAAGCCGGCAAGGCAGCAGGTTTGGATGGGATTGCAGTGGAATTTATTAAAAAAGGGGGTGACTGTATTGTTGACTGGTTCGTAAGGTTATTTAATGTATGTATGACTCATGGTGAGGTGCCTGAGGATTTGCGGAATGCGTGCATAGTGCCATTGCACAAAGGCAAAGGGGATAACAGTGAGTGCTCAAATTACAGAGGTATAAGTTTGTTGAGTATTCCTGGTAAATTGTATGGGAGGATATTGATTGAGAGGGTGAAGGCATGTACAGAGCATCAGATTGGGGAAGAGCAGTGTGGTTTCATAAGTGGTAGAGGATGTGTGGATCAGGTGTTTGCTTTGAAGAATGTATGTGAGAAATACTTAGAAAAGCAAATGGATTTGTATGTAGCATTTATGGATCTGGAGAAGGCATATGATAGAGTTGATAGAGATGCTCTGTGGAAGGTATTAAGAATATATGGTGTGGGAGGAAAGCTGTTAGAAGCAGTGAAAAGTTTTTATCGAGGATGTAAGGCATATGTACGTGTAGGAAGAGAGGAAAGTGATTGGTTCTCAGTGAATGTAGGTTTGCGGCAGGGGTGTGTGATGTCTCCATGGTTGTTTAATTTGTTTATGGATGGGGTTGTTAGGGAGGTGAATGCAAGAGTTTTGGAAAGAGGGGCAAGTATGAAGTCTATTGGGGATGAGAGAGCTTGGGAAGTGAGTCAGTTGTTGTTCGCTGATGATACAGCGCTGGTGGCTGATTCATGTGAGAAACTGCAGAAGCTGGTGACTGAGTTTGGTGAAGTGTGTGAAAGAAGAAAGTTAAGAGTAAATGTGAATAAGAGCAAGGTTATTAGGTACAGTACGGTTGAGGGTCAAGTCAATTGGGAGGTGAGTTTGAATGGAGAAAAACTGGAGGAGTTGTGTTTTAGATATCTGGGAGTGGATCTGGCAGCGGATGGAACCATGGAAGCGGAAGTGCATCATAGGGTGGGAGAGGGGGCGAGAATTCTGGGATCCTTGAAGAATGTGTGGAAGTCGAGAACATTATCTCGGAAAGCAAAATTGGGTATGTTTGAAGGAATAGTGGTTCCAACAATGTTGTATGGTTGCGAGGCGTGGGCTATGGATAGAGTTGTGCGCAGGAGGATAGATGTGCTGGAAATGAGATGTTTGAGGACAATGTGTGGTGTGAGGTGGTTTGATCGAGTAAGTAACGTAAGGGTAAGAGAGATGTGTGGAAATAAAAAGAGCGTGGTTGAGAGAGCAGAAGAGGGTGTTTTGTAATGGTTCGGGCACATGGAGAGAATGAGTGAGGAAAGATTGACCAAGAGAATATATGTGTCGGAGGTGGAGGGAACGAGGAGAAGAGGGAGACCAAATGGGAGGTGGAAAGATGGAGTGAAAAAGATTTTGTGTGATCGGGGCCTGAACATGCAGGAGGGTGAAAGGAGGGCAAGGAATAGAGTGAATTGGAGCGATGTGGTATACCGTGGTTGACGTGCTGTCAGTGGATTGAATCAAGGCATGTGAAGCGTCTGGGGTAAACCATGGAAAGCTGTGTAGGTATGTATATTTGCGTGTGTGGACGTATGTATATACATGTGTATGGGGGTGGGTTGTGCCACTTCTTTCGTCTGTTTCCTTGCGCTACCTCGCAAGCGCGGGAGACGGCGACAAAGCACAAAAAAAGGAAAAAATATATATATATATATATATATATATATATATATATATATATATATATATATATATATATATATATATATATATATATATATATATATATATATATATATATATATATATATATATTTTTCTCTGTCGCTCTGTCCCGCGTTTGCGAGGTAGCGCAAGGAAACAGACGAAAGAAATGGCCCAACCCACCCCTTACACATGTATATACATACGTCCAGACACGCAAATATACATACCTACACAGCTTTCCATGGTTTACCCCAGACGCTTCACATGCCCTGATTCAATCCACTGACAGCACGTCAACCCAGGTATACCACGTCGATCCAAATCACTCTATTCCTTGCCCTCCTTTCACCCTCCTGCATTTTAAGGCCCCGATCACACAAAATCTTTTTCACTCTATCTTTCCACCTCCAATTTGGTCTCCCACTTCTCCTCGTTCCCTCCACCTCCGACACATATATCCTCTTGGTCAATCTTTCCTCACTCATTCCCTCCATGTGCCCAAACCATTTCAAAACACTCACTTCTGCTCTCTCATCCACGCTCTTTTTATTTCCACACATCTCTCTTACCCTTACGTTGCTTACTCGATCAAACCATCTCACACCACACATTGTCCTCAAACATCTCATTTCCAGCACATCCACCCTCCTGCGCACAACTCTATCCATAGCCCACGCCTCGCAACCATACAACATTGTTGGAACCACTATTCCTTCAAACATACCCATTTTTGCTTTCCGAGATAATGTTCTCGGCTTCCACACATTCTTCAAGGCTCCCAGGATTTTCGCCCCCTCCCCCACCCTATGATCCACTTCCGCTTCCATCGTTCCATCCGCTGCCAGATCCACTCCCAGATATCTAAATCACTTTACTTCCTCCAGTTTTTCTCCTTTCAAACTTACCTCCCAATTGAATTGACCCTCAACCCTACTGTACCTAATAACCTTGCTCTTATTCACATTTACTCTTAACTTTCTTCTTTCAAACACTTTACCAAACTCAGTCACCAGCTTCTGCAGTTTCTCACATGAATCAGCCACCAGCGCTGTATCATCAGCGAACAACAACTGACTCACTTCCCAAGCTCTCTCATCCCCAACAGACTTCATACTTGCCCCTCTTTCCAAAACCCTTGTATTTACCTCCCTAACAATCCCATCCATAAACAAATTAAACAACCATGGAGACATCACACACCCCTGCCGCAAACCTACATTCACTGAGAACCAATCACTTTCCTCTCTTCCTACACGTACACATGCCTTACATCCTCGACAAAAGCTTTTCACTGCTTCTAACAACTTGCCTTCCACACCATATATTCTTAATACCTTCCACAGAGCATCTCTATCAACTCTATCATATGCCTTCTCCAGATCCATAAATGCTACATACAAATCCATTTGCTTTTCTAAGTATTTCTCACATACATTCTTCAAAGCAAACACCTGATCCACACATCCTCTATCACTTTTGAAACCACACTGCTCTTCCCCAATCTGATGCTCTGTACATGCCTTCACCCTCTCAATCAATACCCTCCCATATAATTTACCAGTAATACTCAACAAACTTATACCTCTGTAATTTCAGCACTCACTCTTATCCCCTTTGCCTTTGTACAATTGCACTATGCACGCATTCCGCCAATCCTCAGGCACCTCACCATGAGTCATACATATATTAAATAACCTTACCAACCAGTCAATAATACAGTCACCCCCTTTTTTAATAAATTCCACTGCAATACCATCCAAACCTGCTGCCTTGCCGGCTTTCATTTTCCGCAAAGCTTTTACTACCTCTTCTCTGTTTGCCAAATCATTTTCCCTAACCCTTTCACTTTGCACACCACCTCGACCAAGACACCCTATATCTGCCACTCTATCATCAAACACATTCAACAAACCTTAAAAATACTCACTCCATCTCCTTCTCACATCCACACTACTTGTTATCACCTCCCCATTTGCGCCCTTCACTGAAGTTCCCATTTGCTCCCTTTTCTTAGGCACTCTATTTACCTCCTTCCAGAACATCTTTTTATTCTCTCTAAAATTTAATGATACTCTCTCACCCTAACTCTCATTTGCCCTCTTTTTCACCTCTTGCACCTTTCTCTTGACCTCCTGTCTCTTTCTTTTATACATCTCCCACTCAATTGCATTTTTCCCTGCAAAAATCGTCCTAATGCCTCTCTCTTCTCTTTCACTAATAATCTTACTTCTTCATCCCACCACTCACCACCCTTTCTAATCAACCCACCTCTCACTCTTCTCATGGCACAAGCATCTTTTGCGCAATCCATCACTGATTCCCTAAGTACATCCCATTACACCCCCACTCCCCTTACTTCCATTGTTCTCACCTTTTTCCATTCTGCACTCAGTCTCTCCTGGTACTTCCTCACACAAGTCTCCTTATATATATATATATATATATATATATATATATATATATATATATATATATATATTGGAAAGGATCACAATTTTGCGCGTGATCAAGATATTCTTTTGATTCCACGGGGAAAATGAAATACGAAAAGTTCCCAAGTGCACTTTCGTGCACTAAATGTTAGTGATGGTCTCTACAAATTATATAACTTTATTGTTCATAATATTTGTAAAATGATAAGTTTATGAACGCTCTTTGTATGTTTTGGACAATCACATGTTTACAAATGGCGTCCTAGCTTCGTCTCTTCGATGTATATCAACTGACTGTCATATTTCTGCCTTGTATCTCCCCTGATGATATGATTACTACAGGAAAGTGCATTTGGGAACTTTTCGTGTTTCATTTTCCCCGTGGACTCATAAATATATATATATATATATATATATATATATATATATATATATATATATATATATATATATATATATATATATATATATATATATATATATATATATATATATATTTATATATATATATATATATATATATATATATATATATATATATATATATATATATATATATATATATATATATATATATATATATATATATATATATATATATATATATATATATATATATTTCCTTTTTCTCTTTTAAACTATTCGCCATTTCCCGCGTTAGCGAGGTAGCGTTAAGAGCAGAGGACTGGACCTTTTTTGGGATATCCTCACCTGGTCCCCTCTGTTCCATCTTTTGGAAAATTAAAAAAAAAACGAGAGGGGAATTTTTCCAGCCCACCGCTCCCTCCCCTTTTAGTCGCCTTCTACGACACGCAGGGAATACGTGGGAAGCATTCTTAATCCCCTATCCCCAGGGATAATATATATATATATATATATATATATATATATATATATATATATATATATATATATATATATATATACATATATAAATCTATATATATATATATATATATATATATATATATATATTTTTTTTTTTTTTTTTTTTTTTCTTTTTCATACTATTCGCTATTTCCCGCGATAGCGAGGTAGCGTTAAGAACAGAGGACTGGGCCTTTGAGGGAATAACCTCACCTGGCCCTCTTCTCTGTTCCTTCTTTTGGAAAATTAAAAAAAAAAAAAAACGAGAGGGGAGGATTTCCAGCCCCCCGCTCCCTTCCCTTTTAGTCTCCTTCTACGACACGCAGGGAATACGTGGGAAGTATTCTTTCTCCCCTATGTATATATATATACCCGCACGAGGCCGCCTCCCGCCCTTCTCTGGTGGTGGCTCAGCTGGACCTTTGTGACGTAACCGTCTCACGTGAGCATACACACCCCGCCCACCGGGTGCTCGACTCTATGAGGCCCGGCGTCGGAAGTGTCAAGTCCCAGGGAAGCCATGGCCACAGCTTAAACGTCGCGTCATGAGAAGAACCATCATAATGGAGTTGCACGGTCTGTGATCCTTGCTGTGGTTACAAGAATGTTCTTCCGCCCACCAGTGATGCTACTACGTTTGTGAATCAAGAACCATTGCAACACAAACTTCGCCAGGTGGTAGAGTGTCCCGCTGTGTATCGAGACAGACTTCCCCAGAACTTTTTTAAAGGGGAAGTAAATGTTTATAGTTGTGTTACTGGAGTGATAGTTTTCATACATGGTGCTTTGACAAGAAAATAGTGAAATTGGAAAAAATGTAGCTTAGACATTGAAGCTTATTGATACACTGGTTAAATTGACTAGAACTACTATTGACGTTTGTGTAAATAAATTATACATTTCCCTTTTCCATAGCCAGAGGTTGAACCATTATGTGACATTCATTTTTTCATTTCATATCAAGCTAGAAGTTTGAGTTTTCTAAATTATTCTTACATTTTTCATATGTATATATATGTATATGTGTGTGTGTGTGTATATGTGCGTGTGTATGTATATATATATATATATATATATATATATACAAAGCTCCAACAGCCAGGATCGAACCTGGGACCCCTTGTGCAAGAGGCAGGCATGCTAACCGCTAGGCTAAGGGACTGTATAATAGGAAACAACTATTGGAAATACTAAGTACTCGAATATCCTTCGTCTCACTATGGTGAGCAACGGGGTCTATCGGTTGTTTCCGAACAGAACACATAGCCAGCTGATAGCGTTTTACCGAACCTGACTGTACAACGCGGAGTTATATGAATACGAATAAAGTGTATATGAACGCGCACCTTCATAGAACATACAAAGCTCCAACAGCCAGGATCGAACCTGGGACCCCTTGTGCAAGAGGCAGGCATGCTAACTGATAGCGTTTTACCGAACCTGACTGTACAACGCGGAGTTATATGAATACGAATAAAGTGTATATGAACGCGCACCTTCATAGAACATACAAAGCTCCAACAGCCAGGATCGAACCTGGGACCCCTTGTGCAAGAGGCAGGCATGCTAACCGCTTGGGTAAGGGACTGTATAATAGGAAACAACTATTCGAAATACTAAGTACTCGAATACCCTTCGTCTCACTATGGTGAGCAACGGGGTCTATCGGTTGTTTCCGAACAGAACACATAGCCAGCTGATAGCGTTTTACCAAACCTGACTGTACAACGCGGAGTTATATGAATACAAATAAAGTGTATATGAACGCGCACCTTCATAGAATATACAAAGCTCCAACAGACAGGATCGAACCTGGGACCCCTTGTGCAAGAGGCAGGCATGCTAACCGCTAGGCTAAGGGACTGTATAATAGGAAACAACTATTCGAAATACTAAGTACTCAAATACCCTTCGTCTCACTATGGTGAGCAATGGGGTCTATCGGTTGTTTCCGAACAGAACACTTAGCCAGCTGATAGCGATTTACCGAACCTGACTGTACAACGCGGAGTTATATGAATACGAATAAAGTGTATATGAACGCGCACCTTCATAGAACATACAAAGCTCCAACAGCCAGGATCGAACCTGGGACCCCTTGTGCAAGAGGCAGGCATGCTAACCGCTTGGGTAAGGGACTGTATAATAGGAAACAACTATTCGAAATACTAAGTACTCGAATACCCTTCGTCTCACTATGGTGAGCAACGGGGTCCATCGGTTGTTTCCGAACAGAACACATAGCCAGCTGATAGCGATTTACCGAACCTGACTGTACAACGCGGAGTTATATGAATACGAATAAAGTGTATATGAACGCGCACCTTCATAGAACATATTCGGTTACTTAGTATTTCGAATAGTTGTTTCCTATTATACAGTCCCTTAGCCTAGCGGTTAGCATGCCTGCCTCTTGCACAAGGGGTCCCAGGTTCGATCCTGGCTGTTGGAGCTTTGTATGTTCTATGAAGGTGCGCGTTCATATACACTTTATTCGTATTCATATAACTCCGCGTTCTACAGTCAGGTTCGGTAAAACGCTATCAGCTGGCTAGGTGTTCTGTTAGGAAACAACCGATGGACCCCGTTGCTCACCATAGTGAGACGAAGGGTATTCGAGTACTTAGTATTTCGAATAGTTGTTTCCTATTATACAGTCCCTTACCCAAGCGGTTAGCATGCCTGCCTCTTGCACAAGGGGTCCCAGGTTCGATCCTGGCTGTTGGAGTTTTGTATGTTCTATGAAGGTGCGCGTTCATATACACTTTATTTGTATGTATATATATATATGTATATATGTGTCGGAGGTGGAGGGAACGAGGAGAAGAGGGAGACCAAATTGGAGGTGGAAAGATGGAGTGAAAAGGATTTTGTGTGATCGGGGCCTGAACATGCAGGAGGGTGAAAGGAGGGCAAGGAATAGAGTGAATTGGAGCGATGTGGTATACAGGGGTTGACGTGCTGTCAGTGGATTGAATCAGGGCATGTGAAGCGTCCGGGGTAAACCATGGAAAGCTGTGTAGGTATGTATATTTCCGTGTGTGGACGTGTGTATGTACATGTGTATGGGGGGGGTTGGGCCATTTCTTTCGTCTGTTTCCTTGCGCTACCTCGCAAACGCGGGAGACAGCGACAAAGTATAAAAAAAAGAAAAAAAAAAAATATATATATATATATATATATATATATATATATATATATATATATATATATATATATATATATATATATATATATATATATATATATATATATATATTTTTTTTTCTTTCATACTATTCGCCATTTCCCGCATCAGCAAGGTAGCGTTAAGAACAGAGGACTGGGCCTCTGAGGGAATATCCTCACCTGGCCTCGTTCTCTGTTCCTTTTTTTGGAAAAAAAAAAAAAAAAAAAAAAACGAGAGGGGAGGATTTCCAGCCCCCCGCTCCCTCCCCTTTTAGTCGCCTTCTACGACACGCAGGGAATACGTGGTAAGTATTCTTTCTCCCCTATCCCTATAAGGACATGATGATAATAAAGGTCTAAAATTTTACTCCTCCCATATATAATAGTTAAAAAGAAAATGTGGACATGATTCTTCAAGAATAATGATATTGGAGAATACCAAAGAATGATATTTTCTGACATGTTATCAATAATACTTTTATCATGCCCACATATTGCACCTATTTGATTATAAGAGAAAAATGATTAGCACATACATTTATAATTAAACAAGTAGCATATATTTTTAAAATTAAACAAGATATCATTTAAGATCCAGATAATCAATGTGAAAGTGGTATATATCCAGAGTTTATTTATGTTAATATCTCAGCACAGTTTCATCAAAATGCAGTGGTCTCTTGATTAAACCATGAAAAAAAAATCTCTTATGGTTATGTATGTGCTAATATATATATATATATATATATATATATATATATATATATATATATATATATATATATATATATATATATATATATATATATATATATATATATATATATATATATATATATATATATATATATATATATATATATATATATTATCCCTAGGGATAGGGATGAAAGAATACTTCCCACGCATTCCTCGCGTGTCGTAGAAGGCGACAAGAGGGGACGGGAGCGGGGGGCCAGAAATCCTCCCCTCCTTGTATTTTTTTAACTTTCTAAAATAGGAAATAGAAGAAGGAGTCACGCGGGGAGTGCTCATCCTCCTCGAAGGCTCAGACTGGGTTGTCTAAATGTGTGTGGATGTAACCAAGATGTGAAAAAAGGAGAGATAGGTAGTATGTTTGAGGAAAGGAACCTGGATGTTTTGGCTCTGAATGAAACGAAGCTCAAGGGTAAAGGGGAAGAGTGGTTTGGTAATGTCTTGGGAGTAAAGTCAGGGGTTAGTGAGAGGACAAGAGCAAGGGAAGGAGTAGCAGTACTCCTGAAACAGGAGTTCTGGGAGTATGTGATAGAATGTAAGAAAGTAAATTCTCGATTAATATAGGTAAAACTGAAAGTTCATGGAGAGAGATGGGTGATTATTGGTGCATATGCACCTGGGCATGAGAAGAAAGATCATGAGAGGCAAGTGTTTTGGGAGCAGCTGAATGAGTTAGTGGTTTTGATGCACGAGACCGGTTTATAGTGATGGGTGATTTGAATACAAAGGTGAGCAATGTGGCAGTTGAGGGAATAATTGGTATACATGGGGTGTTCAGTGTTGTAAATGGAAATGGTGAAGACCTTGTAGATTTATGTGCTGAAAAAGGACTGGTGATTGGGAATACCTGGTTTAAAAGCGAGATATACATAAGTATACGTATGAAAGTAGGAGAGATGGCCAGAGAGCGTTATTGGATCACGTATTAATTGACAGTCGCGCGAAAAAGAGGCTTTTGGATGTTAATGTGCTGAGAGGTGCAACTGGAGGGATGTCTGATCATTATCTTGTGGAGGCTAGGGTGAAGATTTCTATGGGTTTTCAGAAAAGAAGAGGAAATGTTGGGTGAAGAGGGTGGTGAGAGTAAGTGAGCATGGGAAATAGATTTGTGTGAAGAAGTACCAGGAGAGACTGAATACAGAATAGAAAAAGGTGAGAACAATGGAAGTAAGGGGAGTGGGGGAGGAATGGGATGTATTTAGGGAATCAGTGATGGATTACGCAAAAGATGCTTGTGGCATGAGAAGAGTGGGAGGTGGGTTGATTAGACAGGGTGATGAGTAGTGGGATGAAGAAGTAAGATTATTAGTGAAAGAGAAGAGAGAGGCATTAGGACGATTTTTGCATGGAAAAAATGCCATTGGGCGGGAAATGTATAAAAGAAAGAGACAGGGGGTCAAGAGAAAGGTGAAAGAGGTGAAAAAGAGGGCAAATGCGAGTTGGGGTGAGAGAGTATCATTAGATTTTAGGGAGGATAAAAAGATGTTCTGGAAGGAGGTAAATAAAGTGCGTAAGACAAGGGAGCAAATGGGAACTTCAGTGAAGGGCGCAAATGGGGAGGTGATAACAAGTAGCGGTGATGTGAGAAGGAGATGGAGTGAGTATTTTGAAGGTTTGTTGAATGTGTTTGATGATAGAGTGGCAGATATAGGGTGTTTTGGTCGAGGTGGTGTGCAAAGTGAGAGGATTACGGAAAATGATTTGGTAAACAGAGAAGAGTTAGTAAAAGCTTTGCGGAAGATGAAAGCCGGCAAGGCAGCAGGTTTGGATGGTATTGTAGTGAAATTTATTAAAAAAGTGGGTGACTGTATTATTGATTGGTTGGTAAGGTTATTTAATGTATGTATGACTCATGGTGAGGTGCCTGAGGATTGGCGGATGCGTGCATAGTGCCATTGTACAAAGGCAAATGGGATAAGAGTGAGTGCTCAAATTACAGAGGTATAAGTTTGGTGAGTATTCCTGGTAAATTATATGGGAGGGTATTGATTGAGAGGGTGAAGGCATGTACAGAGCATCAGATTGGGGAAGAGCAGTGTGGTTTCAGAAGTGGTAGAGGATGTGTGGATCAGGTGTTTGCTTTGAAGAGTGTATGTGAGAAATACTTAGAAAAGCAAATGGATTTGTATGTAGCATTTATGGATCTGGAGAAGGCATACGATAGAGTTGATAGAGATGTTCTGCGGAAGGTATTAAGAATATATGGTGTGGGAGGCAAGTTGTTAGAAGCAGTGAAAAGCTTTTATCGAAGATGTAAGGCATGTGTACGTGTAGGAAGAGAGGAAAGTTATTGGTTCTCAGTGAATGTAGGTTTGCGGCAGGGGTGTGTGATGTCTCCATGGTTGTTTAATTTGTTTATGGATGGGGTTGTTAGGGAGGTGAAAGCAAGAGTTTTGGAAACAGGGGCAAGTATGAAGTCTGTTGGGGATGAGAGATCTTGTTAAGTGAGTCAGTTGTTGTTCGCTGATGATACAGCGCTAGTGGCTGATTCATGGGAGAAACTGCAGAAGCTGGTGACTGAGTTTGGTAAAGTGTGTGAAAGAAGAAAGTTAAGAGTAAATGTGAATAAGAGCAATGTTATTAAGTACAGTATGGTTGAGGGTCAAGTCAATTGGGAGGTAAGTTTGAATGGAGAAAAACTGTAGGAAGTAAAGTATTCTAGATATCTGGGAGTGGATCTGGCAGCGGATGGAACCATGGAAGCGGAAGTGGATCATAGGGTGGGGGAGGGGGCGAAATTCCTGGGAGCCTTGAAGAATGTGTGGAAGTCGAGAACATTATCTCGGAAAGCGAAAATGGGTATGTTTGAAGGAATAGTGGTTCCAACAATGTTGTATGGTTGCGAGGCGTGGGCTATGGATAGAGTTGTGCGCAGGAGGATGGATGTGCTGGAAATGAGATGTTTGAGGACAATGTGTTGTGTGAGGTGGTTTGATCGAGTAAGTAACGTAAGGGTAAGAGAGATGTGTGGAAATAAAAAGGTTGTGGTTGAGAGAGCAGAAGAGGGTGTTTTGAAATGGTTTGGGCACATGGAGAGAATGAGTGAGGAAAGATTGACCAAGAGGATATATGTGTCGGAGGTGGAGGGAACGAGGAGAAGTGGGAGACCAAATTGGAGGTGGAAGATGGAGTGAAAAAGATTTTGTGTGATCGGGGCCTGAACATGCAGTAGGGTGAAAGGAGGGCAAGGAATAGAGTGAATTGGATCGATATGGTATACTGGGGTTGACGTGCTGTCAGTGGATTGAATCAGGGCTTGTGAAGCGTCTGGGGTAAACCATGGAAAGCTGTGTAGGTATGTATATTTGCGTGTTTGGACGTATGTATATACATGTGTATGGGGGTGGGTTGGGCCATTTCTTTCGTCTGTTTCCTTGCGCTACCTCGCAAACGCGGGAGACAGCGACAAAGCAAAAAAAAAAAAAAATATATGTATATATATATATATATATATATATATACATATATATATATATATATATATTTTTTTTTTTTTTCATACGATTCGCCATTTCCCGCATTTGCGAGGTAGCATTAAGAACAGAGGACTGGGCCTTAGAGGGAAAATCCTCACCTGGCCCCCTTCTCTGTTCCTTCTTTTGGAAAATTAAAAAAAAACGAGAGGGGAGGATTTCCAGCCACCCGCTCCCTCCCCTTTTAGTCGCCTTCTACGACACGCAGGGAATACGTGGGAAGTATTCTTTCTCCCCTATCCCCAGGGATATATATATATATATATATATATATATATATATATATATATATATATATATATATATATATATGGCCAGAGAGCGTTATTGGATTACGTGTTAATTGACAGGCGTGCGAAAGAGAGACTTTTGGATGTCAATGTGCTGAGAGGTGCAACTGGAGGGATGTCTGATCATTATCTTGTGGAGGCTAAGGTGAAGATTAGTATGGGTTTTCAGAAAAGAAGAGTGAATGTTGGGGTGAAGAAGGTGGTGAGAGTAAGTGAGCTTGGGAAGGAGACCTGTGTGAAGAAGTATCTGGAGAGACTGTGTACAGAATGGAAAAAGGTGAGAACAATGGAAGTAAGGGGAGTGGGGGAGGAATGGGATGTATTTAGGGAATCAGTGATGGATTGCGCAAAAGATGCTTGTGGCATGAGAAGAGTGGGAGGTGGGCTGTTTAGAAAGGGTAGTGAGTGGTGGGATGAAGAAGTAAGAGTATTAGTGAAAGAGAAGAGAGAGGCATTTGGACGATTTTTGCAGGGAAAAAATGCAATTGAGTGGGAGAAGTATAAAAGAAAGAGACAGGAGGTCAAGAGAAAGGTGCAAGAGGTGAAAAAAAGGGCAAATGAGAGTTGGGGTGAGAGACTATCAGTAGATTTTAGGGAGAATAAAAAGATGTTCTGGAAGGAGGTAAATAGGGTGCGTAAGACAAGGGAGCAAATGGGAACTTCAGTGAAGGGCGTAAATGGGGAGGTGATAACAAGTAGTGGTGATGTGAGAAGGAGATGGAATGAGTATTTTGAAGGTTTGTTGAATGTGTCTGATGACAGAGTGGCAGATATAGGGTGTTTTGGTCGAGGTGGTGTGCAAAGTGAGAGGGTTAGGGAAAATGATTTGGTAAACAGAGAAGAGGTAGTAAAAGCTTTGCGGAAGATGAAAGCCGGCAAGGCAGCAGGTTTGGATGGTATTGCAGTGGAATTTATTAAAAAAGGGGGTGACTGTATTGTTGACTGGTTGGTAAGGTTATTTAATGTATGTATGACTCATGGTGAGGTGCCTGAGGATTGGCGGAATGCGTGCATAGTGCCATTGTACAAAGGCAAATGGGATAAGAGTGAGTGCTCAAATTACAGAGGTATAAGTTTGGTGAGTATTCCTGGTAAATTATATGGGAGGGTATTGATTGAGAGGGTGAAGGCATGTACAGAGCATCAGATTGGGGAAGAGCAGTGTGGTTTCAGAAGTGGTAGAGGATGTGTGGATCAGGTGTTTGCTTTGAAGAGTGTATGTGAGAAATACTTAGAAAAGCAAATGGATTTGTATGTAGCATTTATGGATCTGGAGAAGGCATACGATAGAGTTGATAGAGATGCTCTGCGGAAGGTATTAAGAATATATGGTGTGGGAGGCAAGTTGTTAGAAGCAGTGAAAAGCTTTTATCGAAGATGTAAGGCATGTGTACGTGTAGGAAGAGAGGAAAGTTATTGGTTCTCAGTGAATGTAGGTTTGCGGCAGGGGTGTGTGATGTCTCCATGGTTGTTTAATTTGTTTATGGATGGGGTTGTTAGGGAGGTGAAAGCAAGAGTTTTGGAAACAGGGGCAAGTATGAAGTCTGTTGGGGATGAGAGAGCTTGGTAAGTGAGTCAGTTGTTGTTCGCTGATGATACAGCGCTTGTGGCTGATTCATGGGAGAAACTGCAGAAGCTGGTGACTGAGTTTGGTAAAGTGTGTGGAAGAAGAAAGTTAAGAGTAAATGTGAATAAGAGCAATGTTATTAAGTACAGTAGGGTTGAGGGTCAAGTCAATTGGGAGGTGAGTTTGAATGGAGAAAAACTGTAGGAAGTAAGTATTCTAGATATCTGGGAGTGGATCTGGCAGCGGATGGAACCATGGAAGCGGAAGTGGATCATAGGGTGGGGGAGGGGGCGAAATTCTGGGAGCCTTGAAGAATGTGTGGAAGTCGAGAACATTATCTCGGAAAGCGAAAATGGGTATGTTTGAAGGAATAGTGGTTCCAACAATGTTGTATGGTTGCGAGGCGTGGGCTATGGATAGAGTTGTGCGCAGGAGGATGGATGTGCTGGAAATGAGATGTTTGAGGACAATGTGTTGTGTGAGGTGGTTTGATCGAGTAAGTAACGTAAGGGTAAGAGAGATGTGTGGAAATAAAAAGAGTGTGGTTGAGAGAGCAGAAGAGGGTGTTTTGAAATGGTTTGGGCACATGGAGAGAATGAGTGAGGAAAGATTGACCAAGAGGATATATGTGTCGGAGGTGGAGGGAACGAGGAGAAGTGGGAGACCAAATTGGAGGTGGAAGATGGAGTGAAAAAGATTTTGTGTGATCGGGGCCTGAACATGCAGTAGGGTGAAAGGAGGGCAAGGAATAGAGTGAATTGGAGCGATGTGGTATACTGGGGTTGACGTGCTGTCAGTGGATTGAATCAGGGCTTGTGAAGCGTCTGGGGTAAACCATGGAAAGCTGTGTAGGTATGTATATTTGCGTGTTTGGACGTATGTATATACATGTGTATGGGGGTGGGTTGGGCCATTTCTTTCGTCTGTTTCCTTGCGCTACCTCGCAAACGCGGGAGACAGCGACAAAGCAAAAAAAAAAAAAAATATATGTATATATATATATATATATATATATATACATATATATATATATATATATATTTTTTTTTTTTTTCATACGATTCGCCATTTCCCGCATTTGCGAGGTAGCATTAAGAACAGAGGACTGGGCCTTAGAGGGAAAATCCTCACCTGGCCCCCTTCTCTGTTCCTTCTTTTGGAAAATTAAAAAAAAACGAGAGGGGAGGATTTCCAGCCACCCGCTCCCTCCCCTTTTAGTCGCCTTCTACGACACGCAGGGAATACGTGGGAAGTATTCTTTCTCCCCTATCCCCAGGGATATATATATATATATATATATATATATATATATATATATATATATATATATATATATATATGGCCAGAGAGCGTTATTGGATTACGTGTTAATTGACAGGCGTGCGAAAGAGAGACTTTTGGATGTCAATGTGCTGAGAGGTGCAACTGGAGGGATGTCTGATCATTATCTTGTGGAGGCTAAGGTGAAGATTAGTATGGGTTTTCAGAAAAGAAGAGTGAATGTTGGGGTGAAGAAGGTGGTGAGAGTAAGTGAGCTTGGGAAGGAGACCTGTGTGAAGAAGTATCTGGAGAGACTGTGTACAGAATGGAAAAAGGTGAGAACAATGGAAGTAAGGGGAGTGGGGGAGGAATGGGATGTATTTAGGGAATCAGTGATGGATTGCGCAAAAGATGCTTGTGGCATGAGAAGAGTGGGAGGTGGGCTGTTTAGAAAGGGTAGTGAGTGGTGGGATGAAGAAGTAAGAGTGTTAGTGAAAGAGAAGAGAGAGGCATTTGGACGATTTTTGCAGGGAAAAAATGCAATTGAGTGGGAGAAGTATAAAAGAAAGAGACAGGAGGTCAAGAGAAAGGTGCAAGAGGTGAAAAAAAGGGCAAATGAGAGTTGGGGTGAGAGACTATCAGTAAATTTTAGGGAGAATAAAAAGATGTTCTTGAAGGAGGTAAATAGGGTGCGTAAGACAAGGGAGCATATGGGAACTTCAGTGAAGGGCGTAAATGGGGAGGTGATAACAAGTAGTGGTGATGTGAGAAGGAGATGGAATGAGTATTTTGAAGGTTTGTTGAATGTGTCTGATGACAGAGTGGCAGATATAGGGTGTTTGGGTCGAGGTGGTGTGCAAAGTGAGAGGGTTAGGGAAAATGATTTGGTAAACAGAGAAGAGGTAGTAAAAGCTTTGCGGAAGATGAAAGCCGGCAAGGCAGCAGGTTTGGATGGTATTGCAGTGGAATTTATTAAAAAAGGGGGTGACTGTATTGTTGACTGGTTGGTAAGGTTATTTAATGTATGTATGACTCATGGTGAGGTGCCTGAGGATTGGCGGAATGCGTGCATAGTGCCATTGTACAAAGGCAAAGGGGATAAGAGTGAGTTCTCAAATTACATAGGTATAAGTCTGTTGAGTATTCCTGGTAAATTATATGGGAGGGTATTGATTGAGAGGGTGAAGGCATGTACAGAGCATCAGATTGGGGAAGAGCAGTGTGGTTTCAGAAGTGGTAGAGGATGCGTGGATCAGGTGTTTGCTTTGAAGAATGTATGTGAGAAATACTTAGAAAAGCAAATGGATTTGTATGTAGCATTTATGGATCTGGAGAAGGCATATGATAGAGTTGATAGAGATGCTCTGTGGAAGGTATTAAGAATATATGGTGTGGGAGGCAAGTTGTTAGAAGCAGTGAAAAGTTTTTATCGAGGATGTAAGGCATGTGTACGTGTAGGAAGAGAGGAAAGTGATTGGTTCTCAGTGAATGTAGGTTTGCGGCAGGGGTGTGTGATGTCTCCATGGTTGTTTAATTTGTTTATGGATGGGGTTGTTAGGGAGGTAAATGCAAGAGTTTTGGAAAGAGGGGCAAGTATGAAGTCTGTTGGGGATGAGAGAGCTTGGGAAGTGAGTCAGTTGTTGTTCGCTGATGATACAGCGCTGGTGGCGGATTCATGTGAGAAACTGCAGAAGCTGGTGACGGAGTTTGGTAAAGTGTGTGGAAGAAAAAAGTTAAGAGTAAATGTGAATAAGAGCAAGGTTATTAGGTACAGTAGGGTTGAGGGTCAAGTCAATTGGGAGGTGAGTTTGAATGGAGAAAAACTGGAGGAAGTGAAGTGTTTTAGATATCTGGGAGTGGATCTGTCAGCGGATGGAACCATGGAAGCGGAAGTGGATCATAGGGTGGGGGAGGGGGCGAAAATTTTGGGAGCCTTGAAAAATGTGTGGAAGTCGAGAACATTATCCCGGAAAGCAAAAATGGGTATGTTTGAAGGAATAGTGGTTCCAACAATGTTGTATGGTTGCGAGGCGTGGGCTATGGATAGAGTTGTGCGCAGGAGGATGGATGTGCTGGAAATGAGATGTTTGAGGACAATGTGTGGTGTGAGGTGGTTTGATCGAGTAAGTAACGTAAGGGTAAGAGAGATGTGTGGAAATAAAAAGAGCGTGGTTGAGAGAGCAGAAGAGGGTGTTTTGAGATGGTTTGGGCACATGGAGAGAATGAGTGAGGAAAGATTGACCAAGAGGATATATGTGTCGGAGGTGGAGGGAACGAGGAGAAGAGGGAGACCAAATTGGAGGTGGAAAGATGGAGTGAAAAGGATTTTGTGTGATCGGGGCCTGAACATGCAGGAGGGTGAAAGGAGGGCAAGAAATAGAGTGAATTGGAGCGATGTGGTATACAGGGGTTGACGTGCTGTCAGTGGATTGAATCAAGGCATGTGAAGCGTCCGGGGTAAACCATGGAAAGCTGTGTAGGTATGTATATTTGCGTGTGTGGACGTGTGTATGTACATGTGTATGGGGGGGGGTTGGGCCATTTCTTTCGTCTGTTTCCTTGCGCTACCTCGCAAACGCGGGAGACAGCGACAAAGTATAAGAAAAAAAAAAAAAAATTATATATATATATATATATATATATATATATATATATATATATATATATATATATATATATATATATATATATATATATATATGCATTTGAATAAAGTGCATTGAACGCGCACCTTCATAGAACATACAAACCTCCAACAGGCAACATCGAACCCTTGACCCCTGTCCCACAAGCAGGAATGCTAGTGCTAGGCTATGGGCCTGACTAATAGGAAATCACTATTCGAATACCCTTCGTCTCACGTTGGTGAGTAACGGGGTCTACACCGGTTATTTTCCAACAGGAGAACATAGCCAGCAAATAGCATTTTACCGAACCTAACGGTACAATGCGGAGGTATATGAATATGAATAAAGTGTATATGAACGGTAGCCTAGCGTTAGCATTCCCTCCTATGGCACAGAGGTCCCGGGTTTTATGCTGACTGTTGGAGGTTTGTATGTTCTATGAAGGTGCGCGTTCATATGCACTTTATTTCAATTCTTATATCTCCGCATTCGCTATATTCCTCCGCGTTGTACAGTTATCTTCGGTAAAATGCTATCTCCTGGCTATGTGCGCCTGTTGGGAAATAACCAGTGTAGACCCCGTTGGTCTCCAACGTAAGACGAAAGGTATTCGAATACATAGCATTCGAATAGTTATTTCCTATTAGTCAGGCCCATAGCCTAGCGGTAGCATTCAATCCTGTGGCACAGGGGTCCCAGGTTCGATCCTAGCTGTTGGAGGTTTGTATGTCCTGTGTTATATATATATATATATATATATATATATATATATATATATATATATATATATATATATATATCCGAACACCTGTTTGTAGCACAAGGCAGGCAGGTAATTGTCCATATAAGTAACAATTTTGCAACAGCTGGGTTGAAAGATACAGCTTTCATATAACAGCAAGTAATGGAAGTTCTTTCTGAGATAATCAAAACAGGTTAAACTGTAAGACATTATATACATGATAGCTTGAAGATATGCAAGAAAAGTTAACCCTTATGTTATCTTACTTAGTTTTGATCAGCTGGAAGTGCAAGAATAGTGTAATTAGTAAATATTCCAGCTTAATTAATCAAATTTTAAGGTTTCTAGGCTGGAATAAGATAACCTGAACATGTAAACTGGCATGTTAATATGTTAACAGCTGTAATTTGCAATCACATAAAACAGTCTGAGGTATTTATTACGTGGAGATGGCCGTTTTATGGGCATGCGGAAAGTCTTTTTTCAGAAATGATTTTTAATTTGAATAGGTTATTCAGATTCTAGTAAAAAAAGGAAACTTAGGATGTAAGTTGAATTTGCAAAGGAGTGATTGTTGTTATTGTCATGATTTGAATGACGCTTTGGAAGGTGCATGGCTGTTTTGTACTCATGGTTGTAATAAAACCAGATCAGATCTTTTTAAGAGAAGAAGAAGTAAAAGTCCTAATGCGCTGTAGGGCTTGGTTGATGTGTACGCATTAGCAACGTTATATGCTGTATAGAATAGAGATCAGAGAAATTAATGAGTTGAAGGGGAATTGAACAATTTGTAGGAATACCAGGAGACTGGATCAAAGGAATAAAAGTGAGAACAAAGGAGGTAAGGGGAGTGGAGGAGGAATGGGATGTATTTAGGGAAGCAGTGATGGCTTGCGTAAGAGATGCTTCTGGCATGAGAAGTGTGGTAGGTGGGTTGATTAGAAAGGTTAGTGAGTGGTGGGGTGAAGAAGTAAGATTCTTAGTGAAAGAGAAGAGAGAGGCATTTGGACGATTTTTGCAGGGAAAAAAATGCAAATGAGTGGCAGATGTATAAAAGAAAGAGGCAGGAGGTCGAGAGAAAAGTGCAAGAGGTGAAAAAGAGGGCAAATGAGAGTTGGGGTGAGAGAGTATCATTAAATTTCAGGGAGAATAGAAAGATATTCTGGAAGGAGTTAAATAAAGTGCGTAAGACAAGGGAGCAAATGGGAACTTCAGTGAAGGGGGCAAATGGGGAGGTGATAACAAGTAGTGGTGATGTGAGAAGGAGATGGAGTGAGTATTTTCAAGGTTTGTTGAATATCTTTCATGATAGAGTGGCAGATATAGGATGTTTTGGTCGAGGTGGTGTGCAAAGTGAGAGGGTTAGGGAAAATGATTTGGTAAACAGAGAAGAGGTAGCAAAAGCTTTGAGAAAGATGAAAGCCGGCAAGGCAGCAGGTTTGGATGGTATGGCAGTGGAATTTACTAAATGCGGGGTTACTGTATAGTTGACTGGTTGGCAAGGTTATTTGATGTATGTATGATTCATGGTTAGGTGCCTGAGGATTGGCGGAAAGCTTGCATAGCGCCATTGTACAAAAGCAAAGGGGATAAGAGTGAGTGCTCAAATTACAGAGGTATAAGCTTGTTGAGTATTCCTGGTAAATTATATGGGAGGGTATTGATTGAGAGAGTGAAGGCATGTACAGAGCATCAGATTGGGGAAGAGCAGTGTGGTTTCAGAAGTGGTAGAGGATGTGTGGATCAGGTGTTTGCTTTGAAGAATGTATGTGAGAAATACTTAGAAAAGCAAATGGATTTGTATGTAGCATTTATGGATCTGCAGAAGGCATATGATAGAGTTGATAGAGATGCTCTGTGAAAGGTATTAAGAATATATGGTGTGGGAGGCAAGTTGTTAGAAGCAGTGAAAAGTTTTTATCGAAGATGTAAGGCATGTGTACGTGTTGGAAGAGAGTAAAGTGATTGGTTCTCAGTGAATGTAGGTTTGCGGCAGGGGTCTGTGATGTTTCCATGGTTGTTTAATTTGTTTATGGATGGGGTTGTTAGGGAGGTAAATGCAAGAGTTTTGGAAAGAGGGGCAAGTATGCAGTCTGTTGTGGATGAGAGAGTTTTGGAAGTGAGTCATTTGTTGTTCGCTGATGATACAGCGCTGGTGGCTGATTCATGTGAGAAACTGCAGAAGCTGGTGACTGAGTTTGTTAAAGTGTGTGAAAGAAGAAAGTTAAGAGTAACTGTGAACAGGAGCAAGGTTATTAGGTACAGTAGGGTTGAGGGTCAAGTCCATTGGGAGGTAAGTTTGAATGGAAAAAAACTGGAGGAAGTAAAGTGTTTTAGATATCTTGGAGTGGATCTGGCAGCGGATAGAACCATGGAAGCGGAAGTGAATCATAAGGTGGGGGAGGGGGGCGAAAATCCTGGGAGCCTTGAAGAATGTGTGGAAGTCGAGAACATTGTCTCGGAAAGAAAAATTGGGTATGTCTGAAGGAATACTGGTTCCAACAATGTTGTATGGTTGCGTGGCGTGGGCTATGGATAGAGTTGTGTGCAGGAGGGTGGGTGTGCTGGAGATGAGATGTTTGAGGATAATATGTGGTGTGAGGTGGTTTGATCGAGTAAGTAATGCAAGGGTAAGAGAGATGTGTGGAAATAAAAAGAGCGTGCTTGAGTGAGCAGAAGAGGGTGTTTTGAAATGGTTTGGGCACATGGAGAGAATGAGTGAGGAACGATTGACCAAGAGGATATATGTGTTGGAGGTTTAGGGAACGAGAAGTGGGAGACCAAATTGGAGGTGGAAAGATGGAGTGAAAAAGATTTTGTGTGATCGGGCCCTGAACATGCAGGAGGGTGAAAGGCGGGCAAGGAATAGAGTGAATCGGATCGATATGATATACCGGGGTCGACGTGCTGTCAATGGATTGAACCAGGGCATGTGAAGCGTCTGGGGTAAACCATGGAAAGTTCTGTGGGGCCTGGATGTGGAAAGGGAACTGTGGTTTCGGGCATCATTACATGACATCTAGAGACTGAGTGTGAACGAATGTGGTCTTTGTTGTCTTTTCCTAGCGCTACCTCGCACACATGAGGGGGGGGAGGGGGATGTTATTCCATATGTGGCGAGGTGGCGATGGGAATAGATAAAGGCACACAGTATGAATTGTATACATATGTATATATGTATATGTTTGTGTGTGTATATATATGTGTACATTGAGATGTAATGGTATGTATATTTGCATGTGTTGACGTGTATGTATATACATGTGTATGGGGGTGGTTTGGGCCACTTTTTTTCGTGTGTTTCCTTGCGCTACCTCGCAAACGTGGGAGACAGCGACAAAGCAAAGTAAATAGATAAATAATATATGTATATTCTATACTTTTTCGCTGTCTCTCGCGTTTGCAAGGTAGCGCAAGGAAATAGACGAAAGAATGGGTCAACCCACCCATATACACATGTCTATACAACCACGTCCACACATGCATATATACATACCTATACATCTCAACGTATACACATATATACACACAGACATATACATATATACACCTATGCATAACTCATACTATTTGCCCTTATTCATTCTCGTCGCCACCCCGCCACACATGAAATGACAACCACCTCCCCCTGCAAGTGCGCGAAGTAGCGCTAGGAAAAAAGAACAAAGGCCACATTCGTTCACACTCAGTCTCTAGCTGTCATGTATAATACATAGATACCACAGCCCCCTTCCCACATCAAGGCCCAAACACTTTCGATGGTTTACCCCAGACGTTTCACATGACCTGGTTCAATACATTGACATCACGTCAACCACGGAATACCACATTGTTCCAATTCACTCTATTCCTTGCACGCCTTTTACCCTCCTGCATGTTCAGACCCCGATCATTCAGAACCTTTTTCACATCATCTTTCCACCACCAATTTGGTCTCCCACTTTTCGTTCCCTCCACCTCTGACACATATAACCTCTTTGTCAATCTTTCCTCATTCATTCTCTCCATGAGACCAAACTATTTCAAAACATCCTCTTCTACTCTCTCAACCACACTCATTATATTACGACACATCTCTCTTACCCTTTCATTACTTACTTGATAAAATCACCTCACATCACATATTGTCCTCAAACATCTCATTTCCAACACATCCACCCTCCTCCACGCCTCGCAACCATATAACATTGTTGGAACCACTATTCCTTCAAAAATACCCATTTCCCCTTTCTAGGATAACGTTCTCGACATCCCCACATTTTTCAACGCTCCCAGAAGTTTCACACCTCCCCCACCCTATGATCCACTTCCGCTTCCATGGTTCCATCAGCTGCCAGATCTACTCCCAGATATCTAAAACACTTCACTTCCTCCAGTTTTTCTCCATTCAAACTTACCTTCCAGTTGACTTGTCCCTGAAACCTACCTACCTAATAACCTTGCTCTTATCTACATCTACTCTCAGCTTTCTTCTTTCACACACTTTCCCAAAATAATTCATCAGCTTCTACAGTTTTTCATCCGAATCAGCCACCAGCGCTGTTTCATCAGAGAACAACTGATTCACTTCCCAATCTCTCTCATCCACCACAGACTTAATACTTACCCCTCTCTCCAAATCTTTTCCATCTACCTTCCTGGCAACCACATCCATAAACAACTTAAACAGCTATGGAGGCATCACGCATCCCTGGCGCAAACCAACATTCACTAAGACCCAATCACTTTCCTCTCTTCCTACACGTACACATGCCTTACAACCTCGATAAAAACTTTTCTCTGCTTCTAATAACTTGCCCCCACACCATATATTCTTAATACCTTCCACAGAGGATCTCTATCAGCTCTATCATATGCCTTCTCCAGATTCATAAATTTTTTTTTTTTGCTTTGTCGCTGTCTCCCGCGTTTGCGAGGTAGCGCAAGGAAACAGACGAAAGAAATGGCCCAACCCACCCCCATACACATGTATATACATACGTCCACACACGCAAATATACATACCTACACAGCTTTCCATGGTTTACCCCAGACGCTTCACATGCCTTGCTTCAATCCACTGACAGCACGTCAACCCCGGTATACCACATCGCTCCAATTCACTCTATTCCTTGCCCTCCTTTCACCCTCCTGCATGTTCAGGCCCCGATCACACAAAATCTTTTTCACTCCATCTTTCCACCTCCAATTTGGTCTCCCTCTTCTCCTCGTTCCCTCCACCTCCGACACATATATCCTCTTGGTCAATCTTTCCTCACTCATTCTCTCCATGTGACCAAACCATTTCAAAAACACCCTCTTCTGCTCTCTCAACCACGCTCTTTTTATTTCCACACATCTCTCTTACCCTTACGTTACTTACTCGATCAAACCACCTCACACCACACATTGTCCTCAAACATCTCATTTCCAGCACATCTATCCTCCTGCGCACAACTCTATCCATAGTCCACGCCTCGCAACCATACAACATTGTTGGAACCACTATTCCTTCAAACATACCCATTTTTGCTTTCCGAGATAATGTTCTCGACTTCCACACATTCTTCAAGGCTTCCAGAATTTTCGCCCCCTCCCCCACCCTATGATCCACTTCCGCTTCCATGTTTCCATCCGCTGCCAGATCCACTCCCAGATATCTAAAACACTTCACTTCCTCCAGTTTTTCTCCATTCAAACTCACCTCCCAATTGACTTGACCCTCAACCCTACTGTACCTAATAACCTTGCTCTTATTTACATTTACTCTTAACTTTCTTCTTTCACACACTTTACCAAACTCAGTCACCAGCTTCTGCAGTTTCTCACATGAATCAGCCACCAGCGCTGTATCATCAGCGAACAACAACTGACTCACTTAACAAGCTCTCTCATCCCCAACAGAATTCATACTTGCCCCTCTTTCCAAAACTCTTGCATTCACCTCCCTAACAACCCCATCCATAAACAAATTAAACAACCATGGAGACATCACACACCCCTGCCGCAAACCTACATTCACTGAGAACCAATCACTTTCCTCTCTTCCTACACGTACACATGCCTTACATCCTCGATAAAAACTTTTCACTGCTTCTAACAACTTGCCTCCCACACCATATATTCTTAATACCTTCAACAGAGCATCTCTATCAACTCTATCATATGCCTTCTCCAGATCCATAAATGCTACATACAAATCCATTTGCTTTTCTAAGTATTTCTCACATACATTCTTCAAAGCAAACACCTGATCCACACCTCCTCTACCACTTCTGAAACCACACTGCTCTTCCCCAATCTGATGCTCTGTACATGCCTTCACCCTCTCAATCAATACCCTCCCATATAATTTGCCAGGAATACTCAACAAACTTATACCTCTGTAATTTGAGAACTCACTCTTATCCCCTTTGCCTTTGTACAATGGCACTATGCACGCATTCCGCCAATCCTCAGGCACCTCACCATGAGTCATACATACATTAAATAACCTTACCAACCAGTCAACAATACACTCACCCCCTTTTTTAATAAATTCCACTGCAATACCATCCAAACCTGCTGCCTTGCCGGCTTTCATCTTCCGCAAAGCTTTCACTACCTCTTCTCTGTTTACCAAATCATTTTCCCTAACCCTCGCACTTTGCACACCACCTCGACCAAAACACCCTATATCTGCCACTCTATCATGAAACACATTCAACAAACCTTCAAAATACTCACTCCATCTCCTTCTCACATCACCACTACTTGTTATCACCTCCCCATTTACGCCCTTCACTGAAGTTCCCATTTGCTCCCTTGTCTTACGCACTTTATTTACCTCCTTCCAGAACATCTTTTTATTCTCCCTAAAATTTAATGATACTCTCTCACCCCAACTCTCATTTGCCCTTTTTTTCACCTCTTGCACCTTTCTCTTGACCTCCTGTCTCTTTCTTTTATACGTCTCCCACTCAATTTCATTTTTTCCCTGCAAAAATCGTCCAAATGCCTCTCTCTTCTCTTTCACTAATACTCTTACTTCTTCATCCCACCACTCACTACCCTTTCTAATCAACCCACCTCCCACTCTTCTCATGCCACAAGCATCTTTTGCGCAATCCATCACTGATTCCCTAAATACATCCCATTCCTCCCCCACTCCCCTTACTTCCATTGTTCTCACCTTTTTCCATTCTGTACTCAGTCTCTCCTGGTACTTCCTCACACAAGTCTCCTTCCCAAGCTCACTTACTCTCACCACCCTCTTCACCCCAACATTCACTCTTCTTTTCTGGAAACCCATACAAATCTTTACCTTAGCCTCCACAAGATAATGATCAGATCCATAAATGCTTCTTACAAATCCATTTGCTTTTCTAAGTATTTCTCACATACATTCTTCAAAGCAAACACCTGATGAACACATCCTCTACCACTTCTGAAAACCACACTGCTCTAACCAAATCTGATGCTTTGTACAAGCCTTCACTCTCTCAATCAATACCCTCCCATATAATTTCCTAAGAATATTCAAGGAACGTATACCTCTGTAATTTGAGTACTCAACTTTATCCCCTTTTCTTTTGTATAATGTCTCTATGCATGCCTTCCGCCAATCCTCAGGCACCTTACCATGAGACATACTTACACTGAATATCCTTACCAAACAGTCAACAACAGTATCACCCCCTTTTTTTAATAAATTCCACTGCAATACCTTCCAAACCCGCTGCCTTCCTTTCATCTTCAGCAAAGCTTTTACTACCTCTTCCCTGTTTACCAAATCAATCTCCCTAACCCTCTCACTTTGCACACCACCTCGACCAAAACACCCTATATCTACCACTCTATCATCTAACACATTCAACAAACCTTCAAAATACTCACTGCATCTCCTTCTCACATCACCATTACTTCTTATCACCTCCCCATTAGCCCCCTTCACCGATGTTCCCACTCGTTCTCTTATCTTACGCACTTTATCTACCTCCTTCCAAAATATCGTTTCATTCTCCCTAAGATTTAATGATACTCTCCCATCTCAACGGTAATTTGCCCTCTTTTTCACCTCTTGCACCTTTCTCTTGACCTCCTCCCTCTTTCATTTACACAGCTATTCATTTCCATTATTTCCCTGCAAAACTCGTCCAACTTCCTCTCCTCTTTCACTAATAATCTTACTTTTTCATCCCACCACTCACTACCCTTTCTAATCGGCCCACCTCACAACCTTCTCACGCGACAATCATATTTTGTAAAAGCCATCATTGCTACCCTAAATACATCCCATTTCTCCTCCACTCCCATTAAGTACTTTGTTCTCACTTTTTCCTTTTTGCACTCAGTCTCTCCTGGTACTTCCTCACACAAGTCTACTTCCCAAGCTCGCTTACTCACACCACTCTCTTCATCCCAACATTTTCTATTTGTTTCTGATATCCTTTGGAAATCTTCACATTCGCCTCCATAACATAATGATCAGACATCCCTACAGTTGCACCTCACAGCATATTAACATCCAAAAATCTCTCTTTCGCGCGACTATCAATTAACACGTAATCCAATAACGGTCTTTGGCCGTCTATCCTACTTACATACGTATACTATCATATATCTCTCTTTTTTAAACCAGGTAATACCATTCACCATTCCTTTTTCACCACAAATCTACAAGCACTTAAACATTTCAATCTACAACACCGAACACCTCATTTACACCAATCATTCCCTCAACCGCCATATTGCTCAATTTTGCATTCAAAACATCTATCATTATAACACGGTCTCGTGCATGAAAACTATTAACACACTCACTCAGTTTCTCCCAAAACACTTGCCGCTCATGATCTTTCTTCTCATGCCCAGGTGCAGAGGCAGCAATAATCACCTATCTCTCTCCATCCACTTTCAGTTTTACCCAAATCAATCTAGAGTTTACTTTCTTACACTGTATCACATACTCACACAACTCCTGTTTCAGGAAGAGTGCTATTCATTCCTTTCCTCCTTGTCCTCCAGATATAGATATATATACAATATATATATATATATATATATATATATATATATATATATATATATATATATATATATATATATATATATATTTATTTATTTATTTATTTATTTTGCTTTGTCGCTGTCTCCCGCGTTTGCGAGGTAGCGCAAGGAAACAGACGAAAGAAATGGCCCAACCCACCCCCATACACATGTATATACATACAGGTCCACACACGCAAATATACATACCTATACATCTCAATGTACACATATATATACACACACAGACACATACATATACACCCATGCACACAATTCAAACTGTCTGCCTTTATTCATTCCCATCGCCACCTCGCCACATTTGGAATACCATCCCCCTCCCCCCTCATGTGTGCGAGGTAGCGCTAGGAACAGGCAAAAAAGGCCCCATTCGTTCACACTCAGTCTCTAGCTGTCATGCAATAATGCCCGAAACCATAGCTCCCTTTCCACATCCAGGCTCCACACAACTTTCCATGGTTTACCCCAGACGCTTCACATGCCCTGATTCAATCCACTGACAGCACGTCAACCCCGGTATACCACATCGACCCAATTCACTCTATTCCTTGCCCGCCTTTCACCCTCCTGCAAGTTCAGGCCCCGATCACTCAAAATCTTTTTCACTCTATCTTTCCACCTCCAATTTGGTCTCCCACTTCTCCTCGTTCCCTCCACCTCCGACACACATATCCTCTTGGTCAATCTTTTTCTCACTCATTCTCTCCAAGTGCCCAAACCATTTCAAAACACCCTATATATATATATATATATATATATATATATATATATATATATATATATATATATATATATATATATATATATATATATATATATATATATATATATATATATATATATATATATATATATATATATATATATATATATATATATATATATATATATATATATATATATATATATATATATATATATATATATATATATATATATATATATATATATATATATATATATATATATATATATATATATATATATATATATATATATATATATATATATATATATATATATTCATATATATATATATATATATATATATATATATATATATATATATATATATATATATATATATATATATATATATATATATATATATATATATATATAATTTACCAGGAATACTCAACAAACTTATACCTCTGTAATTTGAGCACTCACTCTTATCCCCTTTGCCTTTGTACAATGGCACTATGCACGCATTCCGCCAATCCTCAGGCACCTCACCATGAGTCATACATACATTAAATAACCTTACCAACCAGTCAACAATACAGTCACCCCCTTTTTTAATAAATTCCACTGCAATACCATCCAAACCTGCTGCCTTGCCGGCTTTCATCTTCCGCAAAGCTTTTACTACCTCTTCTCTGTTTACCAAATCATTTTCCCTAACCCTCTCACTTTGCACACCACCTCGACCAAAACACCCTATATCTGCCACTCTGTCATCAGACACATTCAACAAACCTTCAAAATACTCATTCCATCTCCTTCTCACATCACCGCTACTTGTTATCACCTCCCCATTTACGCCCTGGTAAATTATATGGGAGGGTATTGATTGAGAGGGTGAAGGCATGTACAGAGCATCAGATTGGGGAAGAGCAGTGCGGTTTCAGAAGTGGTAGAGGATGTGTGGATCAGGTGTTTGCTTTGAAGAATGTATGTGAGAAATACTTAGAAAAGCAAATGGATTTGTATGTAGCATTTATGGATCTGGAGAAGGCATATGATAGAGTTGATAGAGATGCTCTGTGGAAGGTATTAAGAATATATGGTGTGGGAGGCAAGTTGTTAGAAGCAGTGAAAAGTTTTTATCGAGGATGTAAGGCATGTGTACGTGTAGGAAGAGAGGAAAGTGATTGGTTCTCAGTGAATGTAGGTTTGCGGCAGGGGTGTGTGATGTCTCCATGGTTGTTTAATTTGTTTATATTTTTTTTTTTTTTTTTTTTTTATACTTTGTCGCTGTCTTCCGCGTTTGCGAGGTAGCGCAAGGAAACAGACGAAAGAAATGGCCCAACCCCCCCCCCCCATACACATGTACATACACACGTCCACACACGCAACTATACATACCTACACAGCTTTCCATGGTTTACCCCAGACGCTTCACATGCCTTGATTCACTCCACTGACAGCACGTCAACCCCTGTATACCACATCGCTCCAATTCACTCTATTCCTTGCCCTCCTTACACCCTCCTGCATGTTCAGGCCCCGATCACACAAAATCTTTTTCACTCCATCTTTCCACCTCCAATTTGGTCTCCCTCTTCTCCTCGTTCCCTCCACCTCCGACACATATATCCTCTTGGTCAATCTTTCCTCACTCATTCTCTCCATGTGACCAAACCATTTCAAAACACCCTCTTCTGCTCTCTCAACCACGCTCTTTTTATTTCCACACATCTCTCTTACCCTTACGTTACTTACTCGATCAAACCACCTCACACCACACATTGTCCTCAAACATCTCATTTCCAGCACATCCATCCTCCTGCGCACAACTCTATCCATAGCCCACGCCTCGCAACCATACAACATTGTTGGAACCACTATTCCTTCAAACATACCCATTTTTGCTTTCCGAGATACTGTTCTCGACTTCCACACATTTTTCAAGGCTCCCAAAATTTTCGCCCCCTCCCCCACCCTATGATCCACTTCCGCTTCCATGGTTCCATCCGCTGACAGATCCACTCCCAGATATCTAAAACACTTCACTTCCTCCAGTTTTTCTCCATTCAAACTCACCTCCCAATTGACTTGACCCTCAACCCTACTGTACCTAATAACCTTGCTCTTATTCACATTTACTCTTAACTTTCTTCTTCCACACACTTTACCAAACTCAGTCACCAGCTTCTGCAGTTTCTCACATGAATCAGCCACCAGCGCTGTATCATCAGCGAACAACAACTGACTCACTTCCCAAGCTCTCTTTCTTTCAAACCATTCGCCTTTTCCCGCGTTAGCGAGGTAGCGTTAAGAACAGAAAACTGGGCCTTTAAGGGAATATCCTCACCTGGCCCCCTTCTCTATTCCTTCTTTTGGAAAATCAAAAAAAATAATGAGAGGGGAGGATTTCCAGCCCCCCGCTCCCTCCCCTTTTAGTCGCCTTCTACGACACGCAGGGAATACGTGGGAAGTATTCTTTCTCCCCTATCCCCAGGGATAATATATATATATATATATACATATATATATATATATATATATATATATATATATATATATATATATATATATATATATATATATATATATATATATATATATATATATATCCCTGGGATAGGAGAAAAAGAATACTTTTCACGCATTCCTCACGTGTCGTAAAAGACGACTAAAGAAGACGGGAGATGGGGACTGGAAATCCTCCCTTCCTTGTACTTTTAACTTTCTCAAAACAGAAAGAGAAGAAGGAGTCACGCGAGGAGTGCTCATCCTCCTGGAAGGCTCAGATTGGGGTGTCTAAATGTGTGCGGATGTAACGAAGATGAGAAAAAAAGAGAGATAGGTAGTATGTTTGAGGAGAGGAACTTGGATGTTTTGGCTCAGAGTGAAACGTAGCTCAAGGGCAAAGGTGAAGAGTGTTTTGGGAATGTCTTGGGAGTAAATTCAGGATTTAGTGAGAGGATAAGTGGAAGGGAATAAGTAGGACTATGTGATAGAGTATGTGATAGAGTGTAAGAATGTAAACTCTAGATTGATGTGGGTAAAACTGAAAATGAATGGAGAGAGATGGGTGATTTTTGGTGCATATGCTCCTGGGCATGAGAAGAAAGATCATGAGAGGCAAGTGTTTTGGGAGCAGCTGAGTGAGTATGTTAGTAGTTTCGATGCACGAGACCGGATTATAGTGATAGGTGATTTGAATGCAAAGGTGAGTAATGTGGCAGTTGAGGGAATAATTGGTATACATGGGGTGTTCAGTGTTGTAAATAGAAATGGTGAAGAGCTTGTAAATTTAGGTGGTGAAAAAGGACTGGTGATTGGTGGTATCTGCTTTAAAAACAGAGATATACATACGTATACGTATGCAAGTAGGAGAGATGGCCAGAGAGCGTTATTGGATTACGTGTTAATTGACAAGCGCGCGAGAGACTTTTGGATGTTAATGTGCTGAGAGGTGCAACTGGAGGGATGTGTGATCATTGTCTTGTGGAGGCGAAGGTGAATATTTGTATGGGTTTTCAGAAAATAAAAGAGAATGTTGGGGTGAAGAGAGTGGTGAGAGTGAGTTTGGAAAGGAGACTTATTTGAGGAGGTAACAGGAGAGACTGAGTGCAGAATGGAAAAAGGTGAGAACAAAGGAGATAAGTCGAGCGAGGAAGGAATGGAAAGTATTTAAGGAAGCAGTGATGGCTTGCGGAAAAGATGTTTTTGACATGGGAAGCGTGGGAGATGGGCAGATTAGAAGGGGTAGTAGTAGTGAAATGAAGAAGTAAGATTATTAGTGAAAAAGAGAGGCATTTCGACTATTTTTGCAGAGAAATAATGTAAATGACTGGGAGATGTATAAAAGAAAGAAGCAGGAGATGAAGAGGAAGGTGCAAGAGGTGAAAAAGAGGGCAAATGAGCGTTGGGGTGAGAGAGTATCATTAAATTCTAGGGAGAATAAAAAGATGTTTTGGAAGGAGGTAAATAAGGGAGCAAATGGGAACTTCAGTAAAGAGGGCTTATGGGGAGGTGATAACAAGTAGTGGTGATGTGAGGAGATGGAGTGAGTATTTTCAAGGTTTGTTGAATGTGTTTGATGATAGAGTGGCAGATATAGGGTGTTTTGGTCGAGGTAGTGTGCAAAGTGAGAGGGCTAGGGAAAATGATTTGGTAAACAGAGAAGAGGTAGTTAAAGCTTTGCGGAAGATGAAAGCCGGCAAAGCAGCAGGTTTGGATGGTATTGCAGTGGAATTTAATAAAAAGGGGGTGACTGTATTGTTGACTAGTAGGTAAGGTTATTTAATGTATGTATGATTCATGGTGAGGTGCCTGAGGATTGGCGGAATGCTTGCATAGTGGCATTGTAAAATGGCAAAGGGGATAAAAGTGAGTGATCAGATTACAGAGGTATACGGTTGTTGAGTGTTCCTGGTAAATTATATGGGCGGGTATTGATTGAGAGGGTGAAGGCATGCACAGAGAATCAAAAGTGGTAGAGGATTTGTGGAACAGGTGTTAGTTTTGAAGAATGTATGTGAGAAATAGATAAAAAAGCAAATGCATTTGTATGTAGCATTTATGGATCTAGAAAAGGCTAAAGATAGAGTTGATATAGATGCTCTGTGGAAGGTATTAAGAATATATGATGAGGGAGGCGAGTTGTTAGAAGCAGTGGAAAGTTTTTATCGAGGATGTAAGGCATGTATACGTGTTGGAAGAGAGAAAATTGATTGGTTCTCAGGTTTGCAGCAGGGATATGTGATGTTTCCATAGTTGTTTAATTTGTTTATGGATGGGATTGTTAGGGAGGTGAATGCAAGAGTTTTAAAAAGAGGGGCAAGTATGCAGTCTATTGTGGCTGAGAGAGCTTGGAAAGTAAGTCAGTTGTTGTTCGATGATGATACATCGCTGGTGGGTGATTCGTTTGAGAAACTGCAGAAACTGGTGACTGAGTTTGGTGGGGTGTTTGAAAGAAGGAAATTGAGAGTAAATGTGAATAAGAGGAAGGTTATTAGGTAGAGTAGGGTTGACCGACAAGGCAATTGGGAGGTAAGTTTGAATGGAAAAAAACTGGAGGAAGTGAAATGTTTTCGATATCTGGGAGTGGGTTTGGCAGCGGATGGAACCATGGAAGCGGCAGTGAATGATACGGTTGGGGAGGGTGCAAAAGTTCTGGGATCGTTGAAGAATGTGTGGAAGCCGAGAACATTATCTAATAAAGCAAAAATGGGTATGTTTGAGGGAATAGTGGTTCCAACAATGTTATATGGTTCCGAGGCTTGGGCTATAGATAGATTTGGGCGGAGGAGGGTGGATGTGCTGGAAATGAGATGTTTGAGGACAATATGTGGTGTGAGGTGGTTTGATCGAGTAAGTAGTAATAGGGTAAGAGAGATATGTGGTACTAAAAAGAGTGTGGTTAAGAGAGCAGAAGAGGGTGTTTTGAAATTGTTTGGTCACATGGAGAGAATGTGTGAAGAAATATTCACTAAGAGGATATATGTGTCAGAGGTGGAGGGAACGAGGAGAAGTGGAAGACCAAATTGGAGGTGAAAAGATAGAGTGAAAAAGATTTTGAATGATCGGGGCCTAACATACAAGAGGGTGAAAGGCGTGCAAGGAATAGAGTGAAGTGGAACGTTGTGGTATACCGGGGTCGACGTGCTGACAATGGATTGAGCCCGGGCATATGAAGATCCTAGGGTAAACCATGGAAAGTTTTGTGGGGCCTGGATGTGGAGAGGGAGCTGTGGTTTCAATGCATTATTACATGACGCTAGAGACTGAGTATAAAGGAATGTGGCTTTTTTTGTCTTTTCCTAGCGTTACCTCGCACAGATGAGGGGGGATGGGGCTGGTATTTCATGTGTGGTGGGGTGGCGATGGAAAAAATGAGGCAGACAGTAAGAATTATGTACATGTGTATATATGTATATGTCTGTGTGTGAACATATATTTATACGTTGAGATGTATAGGTATGTATATTTGCGTGTGTGGACGTGTATGTATATACATGTGCATGTGGGTGGGTTGTGCCATTCTTTCGTCAGTTTTCTTCCGCTACCTCTCTAACGCGGGAGGCAGCGACAAAGCAAAATAAATAAATAAATGAATAAATAAATAAATTAATATATATATATATATATATATATATATATATATATATATATATATATATATATATATATATATATATATATATATATATATATATATATATATATATATCTGTATATTATTTATCATTTCTATTTTTAATTTTCTTTGTCGATGTCTCCCGCGTTAGCGAGGTAGCGCAATGAAACAAACAAAAGAGTGTCCCAACCCACCCACATACACATGTATATACATACATATCCACACACACAATATAAACATATCTGTATATCTCAACGTATACATATATATACACACACAGACATATGTATACGCAAATAATTCATACTGTCTTCCTTTATTCATTCCCATAGCCACCCCGCCACACAATAAAATGACAACCCCCTCCCCCGAGATGTGCGCGAGGTAGCGCTAGGAAAAGAAAACAAAGGCCACTTTCGTTCATATTTAGTCTCTAGCTGTCATGTATTAATGCACGGAAACCTCAGCTCCCTTTCCACATCCAGGCTCTACAGAACTTTTTATGGTTTACCACAGACGCTTCACATGCTCAGGTTCAATCCATTGACAAAACGTCGACCCCGGTATACCACATCGTTCTAATTCACTCTATTCCTTGCACGCCTTTCAGTCGCCTGCATGTTGAGGCCCCGATGACTCAAAATCTTTTTCACTCCATCTGTCCACTTCAAATTTGGTCCCCCACTTCTCCTCGCTCCCTCCAACTCTGACACATATATCCTCTTGGTCAGTCTTTCCTCACTCATTCTCTCCATGTGACCAAACCATTTAAACACACCCTTTTCTCCTCTCTCAACCACACTCTTTTCATTTCCACACATCTCACTTACCCAATTATTGCTAACTCTATCAAACAACCTCACACCACATATTGTCCTCAAACATCTCATTTCCAGTACATCCACCCCCCTGCGCAAAATTCTATCCATACCCCACGCCTCGCAAACATATAACATTGTTGGAATCACTATTCCTTCGAACATATCCATTTTTGCTCTCGGAGATAATGTTCTCGACTTCCAAACCTTCTTCAACGCTCCCAGAACCTTCGCCCCCTCCCTCACCCTATGATTCACTTCCGCTTCCATGGTTCCATCCGTTGCCAAATCCACTCCCAGATATCCGAAACACTTCAGATCCCCAAGTTTTTCTCGATTCAAACTTAACTCCCAGTTGACTTTCCCTAAACCCTACTGTACCTTGCTCTTATTCATATTTACTCTCAGCTTTCTTCTTTCACACACTTTACCAAACTCAGTCACCAGCTTCTGCAGTTTATCATATAAATCTGCCACCAGCGTTGTATGATCAGCGAACAACAACTGACTCACTTTCTAAGGTCTCTCATCCACAACAGACTGCACACTTGCCCCTCTTTCCAAAACTTTTAGATTAACCTCCCACCAATGTATGCTTATATATCCATTATTACTCATCTCAACATGACAGAGTTAAATTATCATCATTTCAATCTATGTTCCTAAGGGCATTACGTATTTGCAGTCCAGAGTTTATTGATGATGAGTTTGAGTAGATATATTCTATTGGATCTAAGTTAAAGTCCCCTAGATATTTCATTGATAAATCCCTTAAGTTAGCAAAGAAATCATTTTATAGAGTTGAGCCCAAACCTCCCATTGACACCAAGAATCTTTTAGTTCTACCTTTTGATAATAATTTTACTTTGCTTCCCATGTTGCTTAAATCCTTTTATGTAAATGTTGCCTTTAGCAACAATAATACTATAAAGAATTTCTTAATCATGAATTCACCAGAAAATTCTCTTGGTTGCATCTATAAAGTTCCTTGTGGAAACTGTGATAAATTTTATGTTGGTCAGACTGGTAAAGATCTTTCTGTTAGACTTAAGCAACATAAATATAGTATAAGAACGGGACAAGAATAATATGCCTTGTTTAATCATGTTAAAAACTATGATCATTGTATTGACTGGAGTAACGCCATCTCAGTTGTTAACTCTAACTCTATTATCAAGAGAAATATCATTGAATCTTCTATTATTAGATACACAAAGAATTATAATGTTAATATTAGTGATGGTCTGTACAAATTAGATAACTTTATTGTTGATAAGATTTGTAAAATGATAAGTTTATGAACGCTCGTTGTATGTTTTGGACAATCACATGTTTACCAAATGGCGTCATAGCTTCGTCTCTTCGATGTATATCAACTGACTGTTATATTCCTCTCTTGTGTCTCCCCTAATGATGTGATTATTACACGAAAGTGCACTTTTCGTGTTTCATTTTCACCGTGGACTCATAGGAATATATATATATATATATATATATATATATATATATATATATATATATATATATATATATATATATATATATATATATATATATATATATATATATATATATATATATATATATATATATATATATATATATATATATATATATATATATATATATATATAATATATATATATATATATATATATATATATATATATATATATATATATATATATATATATATATATATAGAAGGCGACTAGAGGGGACGGGAGCGGGGGGCCAGAAATCCTCCCCTCCTTGTATTTTTTAACATTCTAAAATGGGAAACAGAAGAAGGAGTCACGCGGGGAGTGCTCATCCTCCTCGAAGGCTCAGACTGGGGTGTCTAAATGTGTGTGGATGTAACCAAGATGTGAAAAAAGGAGAGACAGGTAGTATGTTGGAGGAAAGGAACCTAGATGTTTTGGCTCTGAGTGAAACGAAGCTCAAGGGTAAAGGGGAAGAGTGGTTTGGGAATGTCTTGGGAGTAAAGTCAAGGGTTAGTGAGAGGACAAGAGCAAGGGAAGGAGTAGCAGTACTCCTGAAACAGGAGTTGTGGGAGTATGTGATAGAATGTAACAAAGTAAATTTTCGATTAATATGGGTAAAACTGAAAGTTGATGGAGAGAGATGGGTGATTATTGGTGCATATGCACCTGGGCATGAGAAGAAAGATCATGAGAGGCAAGTGTTTTGGGAGCAGCTGAATGAGTGTGTTAGTGGTTTTGATGCACGAGACCGGGTGATAGTGATGGGTGATTTGAATGCAAAGGTGAGTAATGTGGCAGTTGAGGGAATAATTGCTATACATGGGGTGTTCAGTGTTGTAAATGGAAATGGTGAAGAGCTTGTAGATTTATGTGCTGAAAAAGGATTGGTGATTGGGAATACCTGGTTTAAAAAGGGAGATATACATAAGTATACGTATGCAAGTAGGAAAGATGGCCAAGGAGCGTTACTGGATCAGGTGTTAATTGACAGGCGGGCGAAAGAGAGACTTTTGGATGTTAATGTGCTGAGAGGTGCAACTGGAGGGATGTCTGATCATTATCTTCTGGAGGCTAAGGTGAAGATTTGTATGGGTTTTCAGAAAAGAAGAGTGAATGTTGGGGTGAAGAGGGTGGTGAGATTGAGTGAGCTTGGGAAGGAGACTTGTGTGAGGAAGTACCAGGAGAGACTGAGTACAGAATGGAAAATGGTGAGAACAATGGAAGTAAGGGGAGTGGGGGAGGAATGGGATGTATTTAGGGAAACAGTGATGGATTGCGCAAAAGATGCTTGTGGCATGAGAAGGGTGGGAGGTGGGTTGATTAGAAAGGGTAGTGAGTGGTGAGATGGAGAAGTAAGATAATGAGTGAAAGAGAAGAGAGAGGCATTTGGACGATTTTTGCAGGGAAAAAATGCAATTGAGTGGGAGATGTATAAAAGAAAGAGCCAGGAGGTCAAGAGAAAGGTGCAAGAGGTGAAAAAGAGGGCAAATGAGAGTTGGGGTGAGAGAGTATCATTAAATTTTAGGGAGAATAAAAAGATGTTCTGGAAGGAGGTAAATAAAGTGCGTAAGACAAGGGAGCAAATGTGAACTTCAGTGAATGGCGCAAATAGGGAGGTGATAACAAGTAGTGATGATGTGAGAAGGAGATGGAGTGAGTATTTTGAAGGTTTGTTGAATATGTTTGATGATAGAGTGACAGATATAGGGTGTTTTAGTCGAGGTGGTGTGCAAAGTGAGAGGGTTAGGGAAAATGATTTGGTAAACAGAGAAAAAGTAGTAAAAGCTTTGCGGAAGATGAAAGCCGGCTAGGCTGCAGGTTTGGATGGTATTACAGGTGAATTTGTTAAAAAAGGGGGTGACTGTATTATTGACTGGTTGGTAAGGTTATTTAATGTATGTATGACTCATGGTGAGGTGCCTGAGGATTGGCGGAATGCGTGCATAGTGCCATTGTTCAAAGGCAAAGGGGATAAGAGTGAGTGCTCATATTACAGAGGTATAAGTTTGTTGAATATTCCTGGTAAATTATATAGGAGGGTATTGATTGAGAGGGTGAAGTGATGTACAGAGCATCAGATTGGGGAAGAGCAGTGTGGTTTCAGAAGTGGTAGAGGATGTGTGGATCAGGTGTTTGCTTTGAAGAATGTATGTGAGAAATACTTAGAAAAGCAAATGCATTTTGTATGTAGCATTTATGGATCAGGAGAAGGCATATGATAGAGTTGATAGAGATGCTTTGTGGAAGGTATTAAGAATATATGGTGTGGGAGGCAAGTTGTTAGAAGCAGTGAAAAGTTTTTACCGAGTATGTAAGGCATGTGTACGTGTAGGAAGAGAGGAAAGTGATTGGTTCTCAGTGAATGTAGATTTCCGGAAGGGGTGTCTGATGTCTCCATGGTCGTTTAATTTGTTTATGGATGGGGTTGTTAGGGAGGTGAATGCAAGAGTTTTGGAAAGAGGGGCAAGTATGAAGTCTGTTGGGGATGAGAGAGCTTGAGAAGTGAGTCAGTTGTTGTTCGCTGATGATACAGCGCTGGTGGCTGATTCATGTGAGAAACTGCAGAAGCTGGTGACTGAGTTTGGTAAAGTGTGTGAAAGAAGAAAGTTAAGAGTAAATGTGAATAAGAGCAAGGTAATTAGGTACAGTAGGGTTGAGGGCCAAGTCAATTGTGAGATAAGTTTGAATGGAGAAAAACTGAAAGAAGGAAAGTGTTTTAGATATCTGGGAGTGGGTCTGGCAGCGGATGGAACCATGGTAGCGGAAGTGAACCATAGGGTGGGGGAGGGGGCGAAAATCCTGGGAGCCTTGAAGAATGTGTGGAAGTCGAGAACATTATCTCGGAAAGCAAAAATGGGTATGTTTGAAGGAATAGTGGTTCCAACAATGTTGTATGGTTGCGAGGCGTGGGCTATGTATACAGTTGTGCGCAGGAGGATGGATGTGCTGGAAATGAGATGTTTGAGGACGATGTGTGGTGTGAGGTGGTTTGATCGAGTAAGTAACGTAAGGGTAAGAGAGATGTGTGGAAATAAAAAGAGCGTGGTTGAGAGAGCAGAAGATGGTGTTTTGAAATGGTTTGGGCACATGGAGAGAATGAGATAGGAAAGATTGACCAAGAGGATATATGTGTCGGAGGTGGAGGGAACGAGGAGAAGTGGCAGACCAAATTGGAGGTGGAAAGATGGAGTGAAAAAGATTTTGTGTGATCGGGGCCTGAACATGTAGGAAGGTGAAAGTAGGGCAGGGAATAGAGTGAATCTGATCGATGTGGTATACCGGGTTGACGTGCTGTCAGTGGATTGAATCAGGGCATGTGAAGCGTCGGGGGTAGACCATGGAAAGCTGTGTAGGAATGTATATTTGCGTGTGTGGACGTATGTATATGCATGTGTATGGGGGTGGGTTGTGCCATTTCTTTCGTTTGTTTCCTTGCGCTACCTCGCAAACGCGGGAGACAGCGAAAAAGCAAAAAAAAAAATATATATATATATATATATATATATATATATATATATATATATATATATATATATATATATATATATATATATATATATATATATTTATATATATATATACTTTCCATGGTTTACCCCAGACGCTTCACATGCCCTGATTCAATGCATTGACATCATGTCGACCCGGTATACCACATCGATCTAATTCACTCTATTCCTTGCACGACTTTTACCCCTCTGCATATTTAGGCCCCGATCACTCAAAATCTTTTTCACTCCATCTTTCCACCTCCAACTTGGTCTCCCACTTCTCCTCGCACCCTCTACTTCCGACACATATATCCTCTTGGTCAATCTTTCCTCACTCATTCTCTCTATGTGCCCAAACCATTTCAAAACACCCTCTTCTGCTCTCTCAACCAAGCTCTTTTTTATTTCCAAACATCTCTCTTACCCTTATATTACTTACTCGATCAAACCACCTCACACCACATATTGTCCTGAAATATCTCATTTCCAGCATATCCACCTTCCTGCGCACAGCTCTATCCATAGCCCAGGCCACGCAACCATACAACATTCTTGGAACCACGATTCCTTCAAACATTCTCATTTTTGCTTTCCGAGATAATGTTCTAGACTTTCACACATTCTTCAAGGCTCCCAGGATTTTCGCCCCCTCCCCCACCCTATAATTCACTTCCGCTTCCATGGTTCCATCCGCTGATAGGTCCACTCTCAGATATCTAAAACACTTTACTTCCTCCAGTTTCTCCCTATTTAAATATACCTCCCAATTGACTTGACCCTCAACCCTACTGTACCTAATAACCTTACTTTTATTCACATTTACTCTTAACTTTCTTCTTTCACACACTTTACCAAACTCAGTCACCAGCTTCTACAATTTCTCACATGAATCATCCACCAGCGCTGTATCATCAGCGAACAACAACTGACACACTTCCCAAGCTCTCTCATCCCCAACAGACTGCATACTTGCCCCTATTTCCAAAACTCTTGCATTCACCTCCCTAACAACACCATCCATAAACAAATTAAACAATCATGGAGACATCACACACCCCTGCCGCAAACCTACATTCACTAAGAACCAATCACTTTCCTCTCTTCCTATACGTACACATGACTTACATCCTTGATAGAAACTTTTCACTGCTTCTAACAGCTTGCCTCCCACACCATATATTCTTAGTACCTTCCACAGAGCATCTCTATCAAATATATCATATGCCTTCTCCACATCCATAAATGCTACATACAAACCAATTTGCTTTTCTAAATATTTCTCACATACATTCTTCAAGGAAACACCTGATCCACGCATCCTCTACCACTTCTGAAACCACAATGCTCTTCCCCAATCTGTTGCTCTGTACATGCCTTCACCCTCTCAATCAATACCCTCCCATATAATCTACCAGGAATGCTCAACAAACTTATACCTCTGTAATTTGAGCACTCACTCTTATCCCCTTTGCCTTTGTACAATGGTACTATGCACGCATTCCGCCAATCCTCAGGCACCTCACCATGAATCATACATACATTAAATAACCTTACCAACCAGTCAACAATACAGTTACCCCCTTTTTCAATGAATTCCACTCCAATACCATCCAAACCTACTGCCTTTCAGGCTTTAATCTTCCGCAAAGCTTTTACTACCTCTTCTCTGTTTACAACATCATTTTCCCTAACCCTCTCACTTTGCACACCACCGCGACCAAAACACCCTATACATTCCACTCTATTATCAAAAACATTCAAGAAACCTTCAAAATACTCACTCTATCTCCTCCTCACATCACCCCTACTTGTTATCACCTCCCCATTAGCCCCCTTCACTGAAGTTCCCATTTGCTCCCATGTCTTACTGTGCCTGAGGATTGGCGGAATGCGTGCATAGTGCCATTGTACAAAGGCAAAGGGGATAAGAGTGAGTTCTCAAATTACAGAGGTATAAGTTTGTTGAGTATTCCTGGTAAATTATATGGGAGGGTATTGATTGAGAGGGTGAAGGCATGTACAGAGCATCAGATTGGGGAAGAGCAGTGTGGTTTCAGAAGTGGTAGAGGACGTGTGGATCAGGTATTTGCTTTGAAGAATGTATGTGAGAAATACTTAGAAAAGCAAATGGATTTCTATGTAGCATTTATGGATCTGGAGAAGGCATATGATAGAGTTGATAGAGATGCTCTGTGGAAGGTATTAAGAATATATGGTGTGGGAGGAAAGTTGTTAGAAGCAGTGAAAAGTTTTTATCGAGGATGTAAGGCATGTGTACGTGTAGGAAGAGAGGAAAGTGATTGATTCTCAGTGAATGTAGGTTTGCGGCAGGGGTGTGTGATGTCTCCATGGTTGTTTAATTTGTTTATGGATGGGGTTGTTAGGGAGGTAAATGCAAGAGTTTTGGAAAGAGGGGCAAGTATGAAGTCTGTTGGGGATGAGAGAGCTTGAGAAGTGAGTCAGTTGTTGTTCGCTGATGATACAGCGCTGGTGGCTGATTCATGTGAGAAACTGCAGAAGCTGGTGACTGAGTTTGGAAAAGTGTGTGGAAGAAGAAAATTAAGAGTAAATGTGAATAAGAGCAAGGTTATTAGGTACAGTAGGGTTGAGGGTCAAGTCAATTGGGAGGTGAGTTTGAATGGAGAAAAACTGGAGGAAGTGAAGCGTTTTAGATATCTGGGAGTGGATCTGTCAGCGGATGGAACCATGGAAGCGGAGGTGGATCATGGGGTGGGGGAGGGGGCGAAAATCCTGGGGGCCTTGAAGAATGTTTGGAAGTCGAGAACATTATCTCGGAAAGCAAAAATGGGTATGTTTGAAGGAATAGTGGTTCCAACAATGTTGTATGGTTGCGAGGCGTGGGCTATGGATAGAGTTGTGCGCAGGAGGATGGATGTGCTGGAAATGAGATGTTTGAGGAAAATGTGTGGTGTGAGGTGGTTTGATCGAGTGAGCAACGTAAGGGTAAGAGAGATGTGTGGAAATAAAAAGAGCGTGGTTGAGAGAGCAGAAGAGGGTGTTTTGAAGTGGTTTGGGCATATGGAGAGGATGAGTGAGGAAAGATTGACCAAGAGGATATATGTGTCGGAGGTGGAGGAAACAAGGAGAAGAGGGAGACCAAATTGGAGGTGGAAAGATGGAGTGAAAAAGATTTTGTGTGATCGGGGCCTGAACCTGCAGGAGGGTGAAAGGAGGGCAAGGAATAGAGTGAATTGGAGCGATGTGGTATACCGGGGTTGACGTGCTGTCAGTGGATTGAATCAAGGCATGTGAAGCGTCTGGGGTAAACCATGGAAAGCTGTGTAGGTATGTATATTTGCGTGTGTGGGCGTATGTATATACATGTGTATGGGGGGGGGTTGGGCCATTTCTTTCGTCTGTTTCCTTGCGCTACCTCGCAAACGCGGGAGACAGCGAATAAGTATAATAAATATATAATAATATATTTATATATATATATATATATATATATATATATATATATATATATATATATATATATATATATATATATATATATTATATATATATATATATATATATATATATATATATATATATATATATATATATATATATATATATATATATTATATATATATATATATATATATATATATATATATATATATATATATATATATATATATATATATATATATATATATATATATATATATATATATATATATATATATATATATATATATATATATATATATATATATATATATATATATATATATATATATATATATATATATATATATATATATATATATATATATATATATATATATATATATATATATATATATATATATATATATATATATATATATATATATATATATAAATATATTATTATATATTTATTATACTTATTCGCTGTCTCCCGCGTTTGCGAGGTAGCGCAAGGAAACAGACGAAAGAAATGGCCCAACCCCCCCCCATACATATATATATATATATATATATATATATATATATATATATATATATATATATATATATATATATATATATATATATATATATATATATATATATATGGTGATAGTAAGCTGCTCGTCAGAGCTCCAGGATAAACACTCTACATATTTCCGTATCGACTTAGTCCTTGCTCGTCAGATGAAGGGACAGCCGTAGCTCTTAAGGATCTCGAAGCTGCCTGAAAGCAGAAGGAGTGAAGACGTCTTCTTGAAAGGTTGTATTTATCCATTAGTGTGTGCGTTTTGTGTAGTTATTTGACACTTGAGGGTGAGACAGACATGAACAACCTTATGGACAGAGCCTGCGCGTATGATCTGTAAAGTATTTTGTAGATCTTAACGAGATGTTTGGAGATATTTGGTGATTATTAAGTGAATCTTTGACGGCCGCCGGCATAAACGCCCCTGGGCAGCAGCAGGTGTTCATATACGCCTGACCAATCAGGCGGCCGAGCCGGACATACGTCATCATTGGAAATTGCTCCATCTATTCCAAGTGGCACGTGCATCCTCTACAGTGACACGTGCATCCTCTACAGTGGCGCGTACATCCTCTACAGCTGCATCTACATTCCTACCAAGATATACACATCATCTACAGAAAGTGAACTACGCGGGAAACGGCGATCAAATTTAAAGAGGGAAGTCAGCACCACAAGTAAAGCATCCTCCTCGAAGGCTCAGAGTGGGGTGCCTAAATGTGTGTGGATGTAACCAAGATGTGAAGACCCTTACTGGAAAAACAATCACTCTTGAAGTAGAACCTTCAGACACAATTGAAAATGTGAAGGAAAATAGTGAAATTGGAGAAAAATGTAGCTTAGACATTGGAGCTTATTGATACAGTGGTTAAATTGATGAGAACTGCCATTGACGTTTGTGTAAATAAATTATACATTTCCTTTTTTCCATAGCCAGAGGTTGAACCATTATGTGACATTCTTTTTTTCATTCATTTCAAGCTAGAAGTTTCAGTTTTCTAAATTGTTTCTTACATTTCTCATATGTATATATATGTATGTGTGTGTGTGTGTATATGTGCGTATGTATGTGTATGTGTGTGTATGTGTATATGTATATATATATGTATATTATCCCTGGGGATAGGGGTGAAAGAATACTTCCCACGTATTCCTCGCGTGTCGTAGAAAGCGACAAGAGGGGACGGGAGCGGGGGGCCAGAAATCCTCCCCTCCTTGTATTAACTTTCTAAAATGGGAAACAGAAGAAGGAGTCACGCGGGGAGTGCTCATCCTCCTCGAAGGCTCAGAGTGGGGTGCCTAAATGTGTGTGGATGTAACCAAGATGTGAAAAAAGGAGAGATAGGTAGTATATTTGAGGAAAGGAAAATGGATGTTTTGGCTCTGAGTGAAACGAAGCTCAAGGGCAAAGGGGAAGAGTGGTTTGGGAATGTCTGGGGAGTAAAGTCAGGGGTTAGTGAGAGGACAAGAGCAAGGGAAGGAGTAGCAATACTCCTGAAACAGGAGTTGTGGGAGTATGTGATAGAGTGTAAGAAAGTAAATTCTCGATTAATATGGGTATAACTGAAAGTTGATGGAGAGAGGTGGGTGATTATTGGTGCATATGCACCTGGGCATGAGAAGAAAGATCATGAGAGGCAAATGTTTTGGGAGCAGCTGAATGAGTGTGTTAGTGGTTTTGATGCACGAGACCGGGTCATAGTGATGGGTGATTTGAATGCAAAGGTGAGTAATGTGGCAGTTGTGGGAATAATTGGTATACATGGGGTGTTCAGTGTTGTAAATGGAAATGGTGAAGAGCTTGTAGATTTATGTGCTGAAAAAGGACTGATGATTGGGAATACCTGGTTTAAAAAGCGAGATATACATAAGTATACTTATGTAAGTAGGAGAGATGGCCAGAGAGCGTTATTGGATTACGTGTTAATTGACAGGCGTGCGAAAGAGAGACTTTTGGATGTTAATGTGCTGAGAGGTGCAACTGGAGGGATGTCTGATCATTATCTTGTGGAGGCTAAGGTGAAGATTTGTATGGGTTTTCAGAAAAGAAGAGTGAATGTTGGGGTGAAGAGGGTGGTGAGAGTAAGTGAGCTTGAGAAGGAGACCTGTGTGAGGAAGTACCAGGAGAGACTGAGTACAGAATGGAAAAAGGTGAGAACAATGGAAGTAAGGGGAGTGGGGGAGGAATGGGATGTATTTAGGGAATCAGTGATGGATTGCGCAAAAGATGCTTGTGGCATGAGAAGAGTGGGAGGTGGGTTGATTAGAAAGGGTAGTGAGTGGTGGGATGAAGAAGTAAGAGTATTAGTGAAAGAGAAGAGAGAGGCATTTGGACGATTTTTGCAGGGAAAAAATGCAATTGAGTGGGAGATGTATAAAAGAAAGAGACAGGAGGTCAAGAGAAAGGTGCAAGAGGTGAAAAAAAGGGCAAATGAGAGTTGGGGTGAGAGAGTATCATTAAATTTTAGGGAGAATAAAAAGATGTTCTGGAAGGAGGTAAATAAAGTGCGTAAGACAAGGGAGCAAATGGGAACTTCGGTGAAGGGCGCAAGTGGGGAGGTGATAACAAGTAGTGGTGATGTGAGAAGGAGATGGAGTGAGTATTTTGAAGGTTTGTTGAATGTGTTTGATGATAGAGTGGCAGATATAGGGTGTTTTGGTCGAGGTGGTGTGCAAAGTGAGAGGGTTAGGGAAAATGATTTGGTAAACAGATAAGAGGTAGTGAAAGCTTTGCGGAAGATGAAAGCCGGCAAGGCAGCAGGTTTGGATGGTATTGCAGTGGAATTTATTAAAAAAGGGGGTGACTGTATTGTTGACTGGTTGGTAAGGTTAGTTAATGTATGTATGACTCATGGTGAGGTGCCTGAGGATTGGCGGAATGCGTGCATAGTGCCATTGTACAAAGGCAAAGGGGATAAGAGTGAGTGCTCAAATTACAGAGGTATAAGTTTGTTGAGTATTCCTGGTAAATTATATGGGAGGGTATTGATTGAGAGGGTGAAGGCATGTACAGAGCATCAGATTGGGGAAGGGCAGTGTGGTTTCAGAAGTGGTAGAGGATGTGAGGATCAGGTGTTTGCTTTGAAGAATGTATGTGAGAAATACTTAGAAAAGCAAATGGATTTGTATGTAGCATTTATGGATCTGGAGAAGGCATATGATAGAGTTGATAGAGATGCTCTGTGGAAGGTATTAAGAATATATCGTGTGGGAGGAAAGTTGTTAGAATCAGTGAAAAGTTTTTATCGAGGATGTAAGGCATGTGTACGTGTAGGAAGAGAGGAAAGTGATTGGTTCTCAGTGAATGTAGGTTTGCGGCAGGGGTGTGTGATGTCTCCATGGTTGTTTAATTTGTTTATGGATGGGGTTGTTAGGGAGGTAAATGCAAGAGTTTTGGAAAGAGGGGCAAGTATGAAGTCTGTTGGGGATGAGAGAGCTTGGGAAGTGAGTCAGTTGTTGTTCGCTGATGATACAGCGCTGGTGGCTGATTCATGTGAGAAACTGCAGAAGCTGGTGACTGAGTTTGGAAAAGTGTGTGGAAGAAGAAAGTTAAGAGTAAATGTGAATAAGAGCAAGGTTATTAGGTACAGTAGGGTTGAGGGTCAAGTCAATTGGGAGGTGAGTTTGAATGGAGAAAAACTGGAGGAAGTGAAGTGTTTTAGATATCTGGGAGTGGATCTGGCAGCGGATGGAACCATGGAAGCGGAAGTGGATCATAGGGTGGGGGAGGGGGCGAAAATTCTGGGAGCCTTGAAGAATGTGTGGAAGTCGAGAACATTATCTCGGAAAGCAAAAATGGGTATGTTTGAAGGAATAGTGGTTCCAACAATGTTGTATGGTTGCGAGGCGTGGGCTATGGATAGAGTTGTGCGCAGGAGGATGGATGTGCTGGAAATGAGATGTTTGAGGACAATGTGTGGTGTGAGGTGGTTTGATCGAGTGAGTAACGTAAGGGTAAGAGAGATGTGTGGAAATAAAAAGAGCGTGGTTGAGAGAGCAGAAGAGGGTGTTTTGAAGTGGTTTGGGCACATGGAGAGGATGAGTGAGGAAAGATTGACCAAGAGGATATATGTGTCGGAGGTGGAGGGAACAAGGAGAAGAGGGAGACCAAATTGGAGGTGGAAAGATGGAGTGAAAAAGATTTTGTGTGATCGGGGCCTGAGCATGCAGGAGGGTGAAAGGAGGGCAAGGAATAGAGTGAATTGGAGCGATGTGGTATACCGGGGTTGACGTGCTGTCAGTGGATTGAAGCAGGGCATGTGAAGCGTCTGGGGTAAACCATGGAAAGCTGTGTAGGTATGTATATTTGCGTGTGTGGACGTATGTATATACATGTGTATGGGGGGGGTTGGGCCATTTCTTTCGTCTGTTTCCTTGCGCTACCTCGCAAACGCGGGAGACAGCGACAAAGTATAATAAAAAAAAAAATATATATATATATATATATATATATATATATATATATATATATATATATATATATATATATATATATATATATATATATATATATATATATATATATATATATATATATAGGGATAGGGAAGAAAGAATACTTCCCACGCATTCCTCACGTGTCGTGTAAAGCGACTAAAGTGGATGGGAGCGGGGGTCCAAACACCCTCCCTCCCTTGTATTTTAACTTTCTTAAAGGGGAAACAATAGAAGGAGTCACACGGGGAGTGCTCATCCTCCTTGAAGACTCAGATTGGGGTGTCTAAATGTGTGTGGATGTGACCAACATGAAAAAAAGAGGAGGTAGGTAGTATGTTTGAGAAAAGGAACCTAGATGTTTTGGCTCTGAGTGAAACGAAGCTCAAGGGTAAAGGGGAAGAGTAGGTTTGGAACTTTCTTGGGAATAAAGTCAAGGGTTAGTGAGAGTACAAGAGCAAGGGAAGGAGTAGCACTACTCCTGAAACAGGAGTTGTGGGAGTATGTGATTGAGTGTAAGAAAGTAAATTCTTGATTGATATGGGTAAAACTGAAAGTTGATAGTGAGAGAGGGGTGATTATTGGTGCATAAGCATATGGGCATGAGAAGAAAGATCATGAGAGGTAAGTGTTCTGGGAGCAGCTGAATGAGTGGGTTATTGGTTTTGATGCACAAGACCGGGTTATAGTGATGGGTGATTTGAATGCAATGGTGAGCAATGTGGCAGTTGAGGGAATAATTGGTATACATGGGGTGTTCAGTGTTGTAAATGGAAATAGTGAAGAGCTTGTAGATTTATCTGCTCAAAAAAGGTTTAGTGATTGGGAATACCTAGTTTAAAAAGCGAGATATACATAAGTATACGTATGTAAGTAGGAGATATGGCCAGAGAGCGTTATTGGATTACGTGTTAATCCAATAACGAAAGAGAGACTTTTCGATGTTAATGTGCTGAGAGGTGCAACTGGAGGGATGTCTGATCATTATCTTGTGGAGGCGAAGGAAAAGATTTGTAGAAGTTTTCAGAAAATAAGAAAGAATGTTGGGGTGAAGAGAGTGGTGAGAGTAAGTGAGCTTGGGAAGGAGACTTGTGTGAGGAAGTATCAGGAGAGACTGAATACAGAATGGAAAAAGGTGAGAACAAAGGAGGCAAGGGGAGTTGGGGAGGAATGGGATGTATTTAGGAAAGCAGTGATGGCTTACGCAAAGGATGCTTGTGGCATGAGAAGCGTGGGAGGTGGGTTGATTAGAATGGTTAGTGAGTGGTGGTATGAAGAAGTAAGATTATTAGTGAAAGAGAATAAAGAGGCATTTGGATGATTTTTGCAGGGAAAAATTGAAATGAGTGGGAGATGTATAAAAGAAAGAGGCAGGAGGTCAAGAGAAAGGTGCAAGAGGAGAAAAAGAGGGTAAATGAGAGTTGGAGTGAGAGAGTATCATTAAATTTTAGGGAGAATGAAAAGACGTTTTAAAAGGAGGTAAACAAAGTGCGTAAGACAAGTTAGCAAATGGGAACTTCAGTAAAGGGGGCTAATGGGGAGGCGATAACATATAGTGTTGATGTGAGAAGGAGTTGGAGTGAGTATTTTGAAGGTTTGTTGAATGTGTTTGATGATAGAGTGGCTGATATAGAGTGTTTTGGTCGAGGTGGTGTGTAAAGTGAGAGGGTTAGGGAAAATGATTTGGTAAACAGAGAAGAGGTAGTGGGACCTTTGCGGAAGATGAAAACCGGCAAGGTAACAGGTTTGGATTATATTGCAGTGGAATTTATTTAAAAAAGGGGTGACTGTATTGTTGACTGATTGGTAAGTCTATTTAATGAATGCATGATTCATGGTGAGATGCCTGAGGATTGGCGGAATGCTTGCATAGTGCAATTGTACAAAAGCAAAGGGGATAAGAATGAGTGCTAAAATTACAGAGGTATAACTTTGTTGAGTATTCCTGGTAAATTATGTGGGAGGGTATTGATTGAGAGGGGGAAGGCATGTACAGAGCATCAGATTGGGGAAGAGCAGTGTAGTTTCAGAAGTGGTAGGGGTTGTGTGGATCACGTGTTTGCTTTGAAGAATGTATGTGAAAAATACTTAGAAAAGCAAATGGATTTGTATGGGTCATTTATGAATCTCGAGAAGGCATATGATAGAGTTGATAGAGATGCTCTGTGGAAGTTATTAAGAATATATTGTGTGGGAGGTAAGTTGTTAGAAGCAGTGAAAAGTCTTTATCGAGGATGTAAGGCATGTGTACTTGTAGGAAGAGGAAAGTTATTGGTTCTCAGTGAATGTAGGTTTGCGGCAGGGGTGTGTGATGTCTCCATGGTTGTTTAATTTGTTTATGAATGGGGTTGTGACGGAGGTGCATGCAAGAGTTTTCGAAAGAGGTGCAAGTATGAAGTCTGTTGTGGATGAGAGAGCTTGGGAAGTGAGTCAGTTGTTGTTCGCTGATGACACAGCGCTGCAGAAAGTGGTGAATGAGTTTGGTAAAGTGTGTGAAAGAAGAAACTTGAGAGTAAATGTGAATAAGAGCAAGGTTATTAGATACAGTAGGGTTGAGGGTCAAGTCAATTGGGAGGTAAGTTTGAATGGAAAAAAAACTGTAGGAAGTAAAGTGTTTTAGATATCTGGGAGTGGATCTGGCAGCGGATGGAACCATGGAAGCGGAAGTGAATCATAGGGTGGAGGAAGGGATGAAAATGTTGGGAGCCTTGAAGAGTGTATGGCAGTCGAGAACATTATTTCGGAAAGCACAAATGGGAATGTTTGAAGGAATATTGATTCCAACACTGTTGTATGGTTGCGAAGCGTGGGCTATGGATAGAGTGTGAGCAGGAGGGTGGATGTGCTGGAAATGAGATGTTTTAGGACAATATATGGTATGAGGTGGTTTGATCGAGTAAGTAATGTAAGGTTAAGATGTGTGGAAATAAAAAGAGTGTGGTTGAGAGAGCAGAAGAGGGTGTTTTGAAATGGTTTGGTCACACGGAGAGAATGAGTGAGGAAACATTGACCAAGAGGATATATGTGTCAGAGGTGGAGGGAACGATTGGAAGTGGGAGACCAAAGTGGAGGTGAAAAGATGGAGTGAAAAAGATT
>NC_092225.1:38387811-38407811 GCF_036320965.1 Panulirus ornatus
TCAGAAAAGAAGAGAGAATGTTGGGTTGAAGAGAGTGGTGAGAGTAAGTGAGGTTGGGAAGGAGACTTGTATGAGGAAGTACCTGGAGGGACTGAGTACAAAATGGATAAAGGTGAGAAAAAAGACGGTAAGGGGAGTGGGGAAGGAATGGGATGTATTTAGGGAAGCACTGATGGCTTGTGCAAAAGATGCTTGTGGCATGAGAAGCGTGGGAGGTGGGTTGATTAGAAAGGGTAGCGAGTGGTGGGATGATGAGGTAAGATTATTAGTGAAAGAGAAGAGAGAGGCATTTGGACGATTTTTGCAAGGAAAAAATGCAAATGAGTGAGTATATATATATATATATATATATATATATATATATATATATATATATATATATATATATATATATATATATATATATATATATATATATATATATATATATATATACATATATATATATATATATATATATACATATATATATATATATATATATATATATATATATATATATATATATATATATATATATATATATATATATATATATATATATATATATATATATATATATATATATATATATATATATATATATAGAAGCTGGTGACTGAGTTTGGTAAAGTGTGTGAAAGAAGAAAGTTAAGAGTAAATGTGAATAAGAGCAAGGTAATTAGGTACAGTAGGGTTGAGGGTCAAGTCAATTGTGAGGTAAGTTTGAATGGAGAAAAACTGGAGGAAGTGAAGTGTTTTAGATATCTGGGAGTGGATCTGGCAGCGGATGGAACCATGGAAGCGGAAGTGGATCATAGGGTGGAGGAGGCGGCGAAAATCCTGGGAGCCTTGAAGAATGTTTGCAAGTCGTGAACATTATCTCGGAAATCAAAAATGGGTATGTTTGAAGGAATAGTGGTTCCAACAATGTTGTATGGTTGCGAGGCGTGGGCTATGGATAGAGTTGTGCGCAGGAGGATGGATGTGCTGGAAATGAGATGTTTGAGGACAATGTGTGGTGTGGGGTGGTTTGATCGAGTAAGTAACGTCAGGGTAAGAGAGATGTTTGGAAATAAAAAGAGCGTGGTTGAGAGCGCAAAAGAGGGTGTTTTGAAATGGTTTTGGCACATGGAGAGAATGAGTGAGGAAAGATTGACCAAGAGGATATATGTGTCGGAGGTGGAGGGAACGAGGAGAAGTGGGAGACCAAATTGGAGGTGGAAAGATGGAGTGAAAAAGATTTTGTGTGATCGGGGCCTGAACATGCAGGAGGGTGAAAGGAGGGCAAGGAATAGAGTGAATTGGATCGATGTGGTATACCGGGGGTACGTGCTGTCAGTGGATTGAATCAGGGCATGTGAAGCGTCTGGAGTAAACCATGGAAAGCTGTGTAGGTATGTATATTTGCGTGTGTGGACGTATGTATATACATGTGTATGGGGGTGGGTTGGGCCATTTCTTTCGTCTGCTTCCTTGCGCTGCTTCGCAAACGCGGGAGACAGCGACAAAGAAAAAAAAAAAAAAATATATATATATATATATATATATATATATATATATATATATCTTTCTTTTAAACTATTCGCCATTTCCCGCATTAGCGAGGTAGCGTTAAGAACAGAGGACTGGGCCTTTTTTGGAATATCCTCACCTGGCCCCCTCTGTTCCTTCTTTTGGAAAATTAAAAAAAAAAAAAAATATATATATATATATATATATATATATATATATATATATATATATATATATATTATTTTCATTATACTTTGTGGCTGTCTCTCGCGTTACCGAGGTAGCGCAAAGAAGCAGACGAAAGAATTACCTAACCCACCCACATACACATGTATGTACATACACGTCCACACACTCATATATACATACGAATACATCTCAACGTATACATTTATATATATACACTCTCAGACATATACATAGATACACTTGTACATAATTCTTATTGTTTGCCCTTATTCATTCTGGTCGCTACCCGCCACACATGAAAAGACAGCCCCCTCCCCCCACATATGCGCGAGTTAACGCTAGGAAAGATAACAAAGGCCACATTCGTTCACACTCAGTCTCTAGGTGTCATGAATGATGCACCGAAACCACAGCTCCCTTTCCACATCCAGGCCCCACACAACTTTCCCTGGTTTACCCAGATGATACATATGCCCTGGTTCATCCAACTGACAGCACATCGACCATGGTATACATAATCGTTTTAGTCCACCCTATTCCTTGCATACCTTTCACCGTCCTGTATGTTCAGGCCCCGATCACTCAAAATCCTTTTCTCTCCATGTTTCAACCTCTAAACTGGGCTGCCCCTCCTCCCTGTTCCCTCCACCTCTGACACATATATCCTCTTTGTCAATCTTTCCTCACTCATTCTCTCCTTGTGACCAAACCATTTCAAAATAACCTTTTCTGCTCTCTCAAACAAACAATTTTTATTACTACATATCTCTCACCCTTTCATTACTTATTCGATTAATCCACCTCACACCATATATTGTCCTCAAACATCTCATTTCCAGCACATTCACCCTCCTCCGCACAACTCTATCTACAGCCCACGCCTAGGAACCATATAACGTTGTTGGAACCACTGTTCCTTCAAACATACCCATTTTTGTTTTCTAGGATAACGTTCTCGACTTACACACATTTTTCAACGCTCCCAGAACTTTCACCCCCTACCCCACCCTATGATTTAATTCCGCTTCCATGGTTCCATCCGTTGCTTTTCCTAAATATCTAAAACACTTTACTTCTTCCAGTTTTTCTCCATTCATACTTATATCCCACTTGACGTGTCCCTCAACCCTATTGTACCTAATAACCTTGCTCTTATTCACATTTACTCTCAGCTTTCTTCTTTCATACACTTTACCAAACTCAGTCACTAGCTTTTACAGTTTCTCACCCGAATCAGCCACCAACGCTGTATCATAAGCGAACAACAACTGACTCACTTCCCAAGCTCTCTCATCCACAACAGACTGCATACTTGCCCGTCCATCCAAAACTATTGAATTCCCCCTCCTAACAACCCCATCCATAAACAAATTAAACAGCCATGGAGACATCACACACCCCTGCCGCAAACCAACATTCACTGAGAATCAATCACTTTCCTTTCCCCCTACACTTACGGATGCCTTACATCCTCGATAAAAAATTTTCAGTGCTTCTAACAACTTGCTTCCCACATCATATATTCTTGATACCTTCCACAGAACATATTCATCGACTCTATCATATGCCTTCTCCAGATCCATAAACGCTTCTTAGTATATCACGCATGCATTCTTCAAAGCAAACGCCTGATCCACACATCCTCTACCACTTCTAAAACCACACTGGTCTTCCCCAATCTAATGCTCTGTACATGCCTTCACCCTCTCAATCAATACCCTCCTATATAATTTCCTAGGAATACTCAATAAACATGTACTTCTGTAATTGAGCACTCACTTTTCTCCCCTTTGTCTTTATACAATGGCACAATGCAATAATTCCGCCAATCCTCAGGCACCTCACAATGAGTCATTCATACATTATATAACCTTACCAACCAGTCTTCAATACAGTCACTCCCTTTTTTAATGAATTCCACTGAAATACCATCCAAACTCGCTGCCTTGTCAGCTTTCATCTACGGCAAAGCTTTTATTACCTCCTCTCTGTTTACCAAATCATTCTCCCTAACATTCTCTCTTTGCACACCACCTAGTCCAAAACACCCTATATCTGCCACTCTATCATCAATCACATTCAACAAACTTTAAAAATACTTACTCCATCTCCTTCTCACATCACCACTACTTGTTATCTCCTCCCTATTAGGCCCCTTCACTGATGTTCCCATTTGTTCCCTTGTCTTACTTACTTCATTTACCTTCTTTCAAAACATCTTTTTATTCTCCCTAAAATTCATTTTCACCTATTTCACCTTTCTCTTGACCTCCTGCCTCTTTCTTTTATACATCTCCCAGTCATTTCCATTATTTCCCTGCAAAAATCGTCCAAATGCCTCTCTCTTCACTTTCACTAATGATCTTAATTCTTCATCCCACACCTCACTACCCTTTCTAAACTGCATATCTCCCACGCTTCTCATGCCACAAGCATCTTTTGCCCAAGCCATCACTGCTTCCCGAAATACATCCCATTCCTCCACCACTCCCCATATGTCCTTTGTTCTCACCTTTTTCCTTTCTGCACTTAGTATCTCCTGGTACTTTTTCACACAAGTCTCCTTCCAAAGTTTACTTACTCTTACCACTCTCTTCACCCTAACATTCTCTCTTCTTTTCTGAAATCCTCTACAAATCTTCACCTTCGCCTCCACAAGATAATGATCGGATATCTCTCTATTTGCACCTCTTAGCACATTAACATCTAAAAGTCTCTCTTTCGTGCCCCATCAATTAACATGTGATCCAATAACGCTCTCTGTCCACCTCTCGTATTTACATACGTATACTTATGTATATCACTCCATTTAAACCAGATATTCCCAATCACCAGTCTTTTTTAAGCACATAAATCTACAAGCTCTTCACCATTTCCATTTGCAACAGTGAACACCCCATGTACATCAAGTATTCCCTTAACTGCCACATTACATACGTTTGCATTCAGATCACCTATCACTATAATTTGGTCTCGTGCATCAAAACTACTAACACTCTCATTCAGATGCTTCCGAAACACTTGCCTCTCATGATATTCATTCTCATGCCCAGGTGCATATACACCAATAATCACCCATCTCTCTCTATCCACTTTCAGTGCTACCCATATCAATCTAGAGTTTACTTTCTTACACTCTGTCACATACTCCCACCACTCCTGTTTCAGGAGTATTGCTATTCCTGCCCTTGCTCTTGTCCTCTCACTAACTCCTGACTTTGCTCCCAAGACATTCACAAACCTCTCTTACCCTTTACCCTTGAGCTTCGTTTCACTTAGAGCCAAAACATCCAGGTTCCTTTCTGTAAACATAGTACCTATCTCTCCTTTTTCCTCATCTTGGTTACATCCACACACATTTAGACACCTCAATCTAAGCTTTCGAGGAGGATGAGCACTCCCCGTGAGATACTTTCTTCTGTTTCCCCTTTAGAAAGTTATGATACATGGAAGAGAGGGTTTCTAGCCCCCCGCGTTACCCACATTTGTTCACAATCTCTAGCTTTCATATCTAATGCACCGAAACCACAGCTTCTTTTCCATATCTAGGTCCCATAGAACTTTCCATGGTTTACCTCAGACGCTTTACATGCCCAGGTGCAATCCATTGACAGCACGCCGACCCCGCATACCATATTGTACCAATTCATTCTATTCCTTTTACGCCTTTTATCCTCGTGTATGCTCAGGCTCCGATCGCTCAAAAGCTTTTACACTCATTCCTTCCACCTACAATTTGGTCTCCCGCTTTTCCTCGTTCCCTCTATCACTGACATAATTTTCCCCTTAGTCAATCTTCCCTCACTCATTCTCTCCATATGACCAAACCATTTGAACACACTGTCTTCTACTCTGTCAACCACTCTTTTTATTACCACACATCTTTCTTACCCTTTCATTACTTACTCGATCAAACCACTTTACACCACATATTGTCCTCAGACATATCGATTCTAAGACATCAACCCTCCTCCGCACATCCCTATCTATAGTACATGCCACTTAACCATATACTAGGTTGGAACCACTATTCTTTCGAACATACCCACTTTTGCTCTCCGACATAACGTTCTTGCCTTTCACACATTATTCAACGCTTCCAGAACCCTCGACCCCTCCCCACCCTGTGACGCTTCAACTTCCGTTATTTTATACTAAGCTAAATCCACTCCCAGGTATATACTTCACTTCCTCCAGTTTTCTTCATTCAAACTTGCCTCCTAATTAACTTTTTCCTCAGCATTACTGAACCTAATGTCCTTGCTCTTATTCATATTCACTCGAAGCTTTTTCCTTCACACACCTACCAAACTCAGTCACCAATTTCTGCAGTTTCTCACCTGAATCAGCCACCAGCGAGCAACAACTAACTCACTTCCCAAGCCTTTTCATCCAGAACAGACTGCATACATGGCCCCCCTCTCGAAAACCCTATGCACAGGGTTCGATCCTGGCTGTTGAAGGCTATTATGTTCTATGAAGGTGCGCGTTCACATGCATTATGTTCGTATTCATATACCTCCGCATTGTACAGTTAAGTTCGATAAATTGCTATCTGCTGGTTCTGTGAGCCTTATGGGAAATCACCCGTGTAGACTCCGTTGATCACCAACGTGAGACGAAGGGTATTCAAGTAAATAGTATTTGAATAGTCTTTTCCCCATTGGGGGTGATTATATCCTAGCCGTAGCGCTCCCGTCTACTGCACAGGGGTCCCGAGTTCGATCCTGACTTTTGGAAATTTGTATGTTCTATGAATGTGCACGTTCATATATATTTTGTTAGTATTCATATACCTCCCCGTTGTGCAGTAAGGTTCGGTAAAATGTTATCTACTGGCTATGTGAGCCTGATGGGAAATGACCGGTGTAGACCCTATTGCTCACCATCGTGAGACGAAGGGTATTCGATCACATAGTATTCGAATGATCATTCCCCTAACAGAGGCAATCATAACTTAGCAGTAGCGCTGTTGCACAGGGGTTCCGAGTTCAATTCTGGCTGCTGAAGGTTTGTATAGTATATATATATATATATATATATATATATATATATATATATATATATATATATATATATATATATATATATATATATATATATATATATATATATATATATATATATATATATATATATATATATATATATATTATCCCTGGGGATAGGGGATTAAGAATACTTCCCACGTATTCCCTGCGTGTCGTAGAAGGCGACTAAAAGGGGAGGGAGCGGGGGGCTGGAAATCCTCCCCTCTCGGTTTTTTTTTTTTTTTTTTTTTTTTTTTTCAATTTTCCAAAAGAAGGAACAGAGAATTGTGCCAGGTGAGGGTATTCCCTCAAAGGCCCAGTCCTCTGTTCTTAACGCTACCTCGCTAATGCGGGAAATGGCGAATAGTTTGAAAGAAAGAAAAAGATATATATATATATATATATATATATATATATATATATATATATATATATATATATATATATATATATATATATATATATATATATATATATATATATATATATATCCCCGGGGATAGTGGAGAAAGAATACTTCTCACGCATTCGTCACGTGTCGTAGAAGGCGACTAAAGGGGACGGGAGCGGAGGGCCAAAAACCAACCCCTCCTTGTATTTTGACTTTCAAAAAGGGGAAACAGAAGAAAGAGTCACGCGGGGAGTGCTCATTCTCCTCGAAGGATCAGATTGGGGTGTCTAAATGTGTGTGTATGTAACCAAGATGAGGAAAAAGGAGAAATAGGTAGTACGTTTGAGGAAAGGAACCTATATGTTTTGGCTCTGAGTGAAACGAAGCTCAAGGGTAAAGGGGAAGAGTGGTTTGGGAATGTCTTGGAAGAAAAGTCAGGGGTTAGTGAGAGGACAAGAGCAAGGGTAGGAGTAGCACTATTCATGAAACAGGAGTTGTGGGAGTATGTGATAGAGTGTAAGAAAGTAAATTCTAGATTGATATGGGTAAAACTGAAAGTTGATGGAGAGAGATGGGTGATTGTTGGTGCATATGCACCTGGGCATGAGAACAAAGATCATGAGAGGCAAGTGTTTTGGGAGCAGCTGAACGAGTGTGTTAGTGGTTTTGATGCAAAAGACCGGGTTATAGTGATGGGTGATTTGAATGCAAAGGTGAGTAATGTGGCAGTTGAGGGAATAATTGGTATACATGGGGTGTTCAGCGTTGTAAATGGAAATGGTGAAGAACTTGTAGATTTGTGTGCTGAGAAAGGACTGGTGATTGGGAATACCTGGTTTAAAAAGCGAGATATACATAAGTATACGTATGTAAGTAGGAGAGATGTCCAGAGAGCATTATTGGATTATGTGTTAATTAATAGGCGCACGAAAGAGAGACTTTTGGATGTTAATGTGCTGAGAGGTGCAACTGGAGGTATGTCTGATCATTATCTTGTGGAGGCGAAGGTGAAGATTTGTATGGGTTTTCAGAAAAGAAGAGAGAATGTTGGGGTGAAGAGAGTGGTGAGAGTAAGTGAGCTTGGGAAGGAGTCTTGTGTGAGGAAGTACCAGGAGAGACTGAGTACAGAATGGAAAGAGGTGAAAACAAAGGAGGTAAGGGGAGTGGGGGATTAATGGGATGTATTTCGGGAAGCAGTGATGGCTTGCGCAAAAGATGTTTGGGGCATGAGAAGCGTGGGAGGTGGGTTGATGAGAAAGGTAGCGAGTGGTGGGATGAAGAAGTAAGATTAGTGGAAGAGAAGGCAGAGGCATTTGGACGATTTTTGCAGGGAACAAATGCAAATGAGTGGGAGGTGTATAAAAGAAAGAGACAGGAGGTCAAGAGAAAGGTGCAAGAGGTGAAATTGAGGGCAAATGAGAGTTGGGCTGAGAGCGTATCAATAAATTTTATAGAGAATAAAAAGCTGTTTTGGAGGGAGGTAAATAAGGTGCGTAAGACAAGAGAGCGAATAGGAACTTCAGTGAAGGGGGCTAATGGGGAGATGATAACAAGTAGTGGTGATGTGAGAAGGAGATGGAGTGAGTATTTTGAAGGTTTGTTGAATGTGTTTGATGATAGAGTGGCAGATATAGGGTGTTTTGGTAGAGGTGGTGTGCAAAGTGAGAGGGTTGGGGAAAATGATTTGGTAATCAAAGAAGAGGTACTAAAAGCTTTTCGGAAGATGAAAGCCGGCAAGGCAGCGGGTTTGGATGGTGTTGCAGTGGAATTTATTAAAAAAGAGGGTGACTGTATTGTTGAGTGGTTGGTAAGGTTATCTAATATATGTATGTCTCATGGTGAGGTGCCTGAGGATTGGCGGATTGCTTACATAGTTCCATTGTACAAAGGCAAATGGGATAAGAGTGAGTGCTCAAATTACAGAGGTATAAGTCTGTTAAGTATTCCTGGGAGATTATATGGGAGGGTATTTATTGAGAGGGTGAAGCATGTACAGAGCATCAGATTGGGGAAGAGCAATGTGGTTTCAGAAGTGGTAGAGGATGTATGGATGAGGTTTTTGCTCTGATGAATGTATGTGAGAAATACTTAGAAAAGCAAATGGATTCGTATGTAGCATTTATGGATCTGGAGAAGGCATATGATAGAGTTGATCGAGATGCTCTGTGGAAGTTATTAAGAATATATTGTGTGGGAGGCAAGTTGTTAGAAGCAGTGAAAAGTTTTTATCGATGATGTAAGACATGTGTACGTGTAGGACGAGGGGAAAGTGATTGGTTCTCAGTGAATGTAGGTTTGCGTCAGGGGTGTGTGATGTCTCCATGGTTGTTTAATTTGTTTATGGATGGGGTTATTAGGGAGGTGAATGCAAGAGTTTTGGAAAGAAGGGCAAGTATGCAGTCTGTTGTGGATGAGAGAGCTTGGGAAGTGAGTCAGTTGTTGTTCGCTGATGATACAACGCTGGTGGCTGATTCATGCGAGAAACTGCAAAAGCTGGTGACTGGGTTTGGTAAAGTGTGTGAAAGAGGAAAGTTAAGAGTAAATGTGAATAAGAGCAAGGTTATTAGGTATAGTAGGGTTGAGGGTCAAGTCACCTGGGAGGTAAGTTTGAATGGAGAAAAACTGGAGGAAGTAAAGTGTTTTAGATATCTGGGAGTGGATCTGGCAGTGGATGGAACCATGGAAGCGGAGGTGTATCTTAGGGTGGGGGAGGGGCGAAAATTCTGGGAGCCTTGAAGAATGTTTGGAAGTCGACAACATTATCTCGAAATGCAAAAATGGGTATGTTTGAAGTAATAGTGGTTCCAACAATGTTTTATCGTTGCGAGGCCGGGGCTATGGATAGAGTTGTGCGCAGGATGGTGGATGTGCTGGAAATGAAGTGTCTGAGAACAATGTGTGGTGTGAGGTGGTTTGATCGAGTAAGTAATGTAAGGGTAAGAGAGATGTGTGGAAATTAAGAGTATGGTTGAGAAAGCAGAAGAGGGTGTTTTGAAATGGTTTGGTCACTTGGAGAGAATGAGCGAAGAGAGATTGACCAAGAGGATATATGTGTCAGAGGTGGAGGGAACGGGAAGTGGGAGACCAAAGTGGAGGGGGAAAGATGGAGTGAAAAAGATTTTGAGTGATCGGGGCCTGAACATGCAGCAGGGTGAAAGGCGTGCAAGGAATAGAGTGAATTGGAACGATGTGGTATACCGGGGTCGACGTGCTGTCAACGGATTGAATCAGGGCATTTGAAGCGTCTGGGGTAAACCATGGAAAGTTCTATGGGGCCTAGATGTGGAGAGGGAGCTGTGGTTTCGGTGCATTATTACATGACATCTAAAGACTGAGTGTGAACGAATGTGGCCTTTGTTATCTTTACCTAACGCTATCTCGCACACATGAGTGGGGAGGGGGATGTTATTCCATGTGTGGCGAGGTGGCGATGGAAATATATAAAGGCAGACAGTATGCATTATGTACATGTGTATATAAGATAAGATAAGATACTTTATTCGTCAAATTGTTATACAAAAGTAATACAAAATGAAATTCGTTTTGGCTTTAGAGCTCCTTAGTAGTTGTAAAAAGAAAAAAAACATTAAAATATAAACAAGAAATATTGCATAGGTTATTTCATATAAAATGTTACTTTGCTATTGTGTACATGCGATATCAGCTTGTCACCATCACTATCATGAACCATCACCAACGGTTTTCATGAAACTTAAAGCTAGAAGTTATAGTGATGATAGACGATTGAAAAGCAGAATGCTGTTAGGTACAAACGACTTTTTGTATCTGTCAGTGCGCAGCTTGGGCAGAGCTAGCCTTCTACCAGATTTAAGATACGTGTAACAATTATGTAACGGATGCGTTACATCTTTCATCATTCTGTCTACTTGTTTCATTGTACCTTTTTGATACAGCTTATTCAGTGATGTGGTCTCTGCACCTAGTTTTCTTGCTTTCTTAACAATTCTTCCCAACTTCTTTATATCTTTGCACGTAAGTTTTCCATACCAGGCACTGATTGAAAAATTTATAACTGATTCTAAAATTGCTTTGTAAAATAGGCTAATGACCATTTTATCTACATGTAGGTTATGCAAGATACGTACAAAGTGTAATCTTTGGTTACATTTCCTTGACACCATATCTGTATTAACACTTCCCTTCAACTGGTCATCAATCATAAAGCCCAAATACTTATACTGGTTTACTCTTTCTACGTTTTCTTCCTCAATTGTTAATAGGTCTGGTACGTGTTTATTTTTAGTTCTGAAATCAAATGTCATCTCTTTCGTTTTCTTTACATTAAGCTCCAAAAAATTTTGTTTACTACAGTCAACGAATTTTTTAACTTGAGTTAAATAGCCTTCATAATTATTATTTACAATTTTTTCTAAGATAACTGTATCGTCAGCATATTTTATAATAGTACAATCATCAATTTCACTTCTACAATCATCTGTATACAAGGTGAAAAGAGCTGGGGACAATACACAAATATATGTATATGTCTGTGTGTGTATATATATATATGTACATTGAGATGTATAGGTATGTATAGGTATATATATATATATATATATATATATATATATATATATATATATATATATATATATATATATATATATATATATATATATATATATATATATATATATATATATATATATATATATATATATATATATATATATATATATATATATATATATATATATATATATATATATATATATATATATATATATATATATATATATATTTTTTTTTTTTTTTTTATACTTTGTCGCTGTCTCCCGCGTTTGCGAGGTAGCGCAAGGAAACAGACGAAAGAAATGGCCCAACCCCCCCATACACATGTACATACACACGTCCACACACGCAAATATACATACCTACACAGCTTTCCATGGTTTACCCCAGACGCTTCACATGCCTTGATTCAATCCACTGACAGCACGTCAACCCCTGTATACCACATCGCTCCAATTCACTCTATTCCTTGCCCTCCTTTCACCCTCCTGCATGTTCAGGCCCCGATCACACAAAATCTTTTTCACTCCATCTTTCCACCTCCAATTTGGTCTCCCTCTTCTCCTCGTTCCCTCCACCTCCGACACATATATCCTCTTGGTCAATCTTTCCTCACTCATTCTCTCCATGTGCCCAAACCATTTCAAAACACCCTCTTCTGCTCTCTCAACCACGCTCTTTTTATTTCCACACATCTCTCTTACCCTTACGTTACTTACTCGATCAAACCACCTCACACCACACATTGTCCTCAAACATCTCATTTCCAGCACATCCATCCTCCTGCGCACAACTCTATCCATAGCCCACGCCTCGCAACCATACAACATTGTTGGAACCACTATTCCTTCAAACATACCCATTTTTGCTTTCCGAGATAATGTTCTCGACTTCCACACATTTTTCAAGGCTCCCAAAATTTTCGCCACCCTCCCCCACCCTATGATCCACTTCCGCTTCCATGGTTCCATCCGCTGACAGATCCACTCCCAGATATCTAAAACACTTCACTTCCTCCAGTTTTTCTCCATTCAAACTCACCTCACCAATTGACTTGACCCTCAACCCTACTGTACCTAATAACCTTGCTCTTATTCACATTTACTCTTAACTTTCTTCTTCCACACACTTTACCAAACTCAGTCACCAGCTTCTGCAGTTTCTCACATGAATCAGCCACCAGCGCTGTATCATCAGCGAACAACAACTGACTCACTTCCCAAGCTCTCTCATCCCCAACAGACTTCATACTTGCCCCTCTTTCCAGGACTCTTGCATTTACCTCCCTAACAACTCCCATCCATAAACAAATTAAACAACCATGGAGACATCACACACCCCTGCCGCAAACCTACATTCACTGAGAACCAATCACTTTCCTCTCTTCCTACACGTACACATATATATATATATATATATTTTTTTTTTTTTTTTTTTTTTTTTATACTTTGTCGCTGTCTCCCGCGTTTGCGAGGTAGCGCAAGGTTGTTTAATTTGTTTATGGATGGGGTTGTTAGGGAGGTAAATGCAAGAGTTTTGGAAAGAGGGGCAAGTATGAAGTCTGTTGGGGATGAGAGAGCTTGGGAAGTGAGTCAGTTGTTGTTCGCTGATGATACAGCGCTGGTGGCTGATTCATGTGAGAAACTGCAGAAGCTGGTGACTGAGTTTGGTAAAGTGTGTGGAAGAAGAAAGTTAAGAATATATATATATATATATATATATATATATTGCTTTGTCGCTGTCTCCCGCGTCGAATTCGCGCAAAGAAACAGAAGAAAGAATGGCCCCAAAGCACCCACATACACATGTATATACATACACGATCACACACGCATATATACATACCTATACATCTCAACGTATACATATATATATACACACACAACCATATACACATATACACATGTATATAATTCATACTGTCTCCGTTTATTCATTCCCATCGCCATCCCATCACACATGAAATAATATCCTCCTCCCCCCGCATATGCACGAGGTAGCGCTAGGAAAAGACAACAAAGGCCATATGGCCATATTCATTTACATTCAGTCTCTAGCTGTCATGTAATAATGCACCGAAACCACAGCTCCATTTCCACATCCAGGCCCCACAAAACTTTCCATGGTTTACCCCAAGCGCTTCACATGCTCTGGTTCAATTCATTGACAGCACGTCGACCCCGGTATACCACATCGTTCCAATTCACTCTATTCCTTGCACGCCTTTCACCCTCCTTCATGTTCAGGCCCCGATCACTCAAAATCTTTTTCACTCTATCTTTCCACTTCAAATTTGGTCTCCCACTTCTCCTCGTTCCCTCCACCTTTGACACACATATCATCTTGGTCTATCTTTCCTCATTCATTCTCTCCATGTGACCAAACCATTTCAAGACACCCATTTCTGCTCTCTCAACCACAGTCTTTTAATCATCGCACATATCTCTTACTTTTTAATTACTTACTCGATCAAACCACCTCACACCACATATTGTCCTCAAACATCTCATTTCCAGCACATCCATCCTCCTCCGCACAACGCTATCTATAGCACACGCCTCGCAACCATATAACATTGTTGAAACCACCATTCCTTCAAACATACCCATTTTTGCTTTCCGAGATAACGCTCTCTACTTCTACACATTCTTCAAGGCTTCCAGAACTTTCGCCCTCTCCCCCACCCTATGATTCACTTCCGCTTTCATGGTTTCATCCGTTGCCAAATCCACTCCCACATATCATAAATGGCTCTCTCTTCTCCTTCACTTATAATCTTACTTCTTCATCCCACCACTTATTAACCTTTTTAATCTGCATACCTCTCACGTTTCTCATGCCACAAGCATCTTTTGCGCAAGCCATCACTGCTTCCCTAAATACATGACATTCCTCCCCCAGTCCCGTTACCTCCTTTGTTCTCACCTTTTTGCATTCTCTACTCAGTCTCTCCTGGTACTTCCTCGCACAAGTCTCCTTCCCAAGCTCACTTACTCTCACCACTCTCTTCACCCCAACATTCTCTCTTCTTTTATGAAAACCCATACAAATCTTCACCTTAGCCTCCACAAGATAATGATCAGACATCCCTCCAGTTGCACCTCTCAGCACAATGACATACAAAAGTCTCTCTTTTGCGCGCCTATCAATTAACACGTATTCCAATAACGCTCTCTGGCCGTCTCTCCTACTTACATACGTATACTTATGTATATCTCGCTTTTTAAACCAGGTATTTCCAATCACCAGTCCTTTTTCAGCACATAAATCTACAAGCTCTTCACCGTTACCATTTAAAACACGGAACAGCATATACACCAATTATTGCTTCAGCTGCCACATTACGTACCTTTGCATTCAAATCATCCATCACTACAACCTGGTCTCGTGCATCAAAACTACTAACACACTCAATGAGCTGCTCCCAAAACCCTTACCTCTCATGATCTTTCATCTCATGCCCAGGTGCATATGCACAAATAATCAATCATCTCTCTCCATCCACTCTCAGTTTTACCCATAACAATCTAGAGTTTACCTTCTTACACTCTATCACATACTCCTACCACTCCTGTTTCAAGAGTAGTGCTACTCCTTCCCTTGCTCTTGTCCTCTCACTAACCCCTGACTTTTCTCCCAAGACATTCCCAAACTACTCTTCCCCTGTACCCTTGAGCTTCATGTTACTCAGAGCCAAAACATCCAGGTACCTTTCCTCAAACATACTCCATATCTCTCCTTTTTTCTCATCTTGTTCCATCCACACACATTTAGATACCCCAATGTGAGCCCTCGAGGAGGATGAGCACTCCCCGCGTGACTCCTTCTTCTGTTTCCCTTTTAGAAAGTTTAAATACAAGTAGGGGAGTGTTTCCAGCTTCCCGCTCCCGTCCCCTTTAGTCGCCTTCTACGACACATGAGGAATGCGTGGGAAGTATTCTTTCTCCCCTATCCCGTATATATTTACATATATTTATAATAGTTTTTTTGGCGTTCTCCTCGCTAGCGAAGTAGAGTTAGGAACACAAACACATCAAGTCTGTAGGTGTCATGTATAATGCTTCGGTCCCTCCCACTTATGATGGTAACACAACCCCTATCCGTTAGTTGTAATATTGTATGCATCAGTATATTGTACATTTTAACATACTGTCTTTGTTCAAATACGTATGATGAGAATGTGAGCTTTAGACAGTTGTGGTCAGAAAAAAAGAAAAAAACATAACATATGAATGATTTGTGTAGCCCTCACTTCATTTATATCTAAAATTACAAGTAATTACAAAAACACTAACTTCCATGAGTGAGGTTGCTAGGGAGAGATGAGGTGGCGGTGGCATAGTCACTCAACGACAACATGCCGTCCAAATGGCTCATTGGGTTGTTTTGCTGTAAATAGCTCTCTTCCCTACATTCTACGTCAGTGATTTGCTCACTATATCTGTGTTGTTTTCATGGTCATACACCACAATAGTGAGAAATAAGGGAGGATATCTACCATATGACACGCAATGAGAGTCGAATTACTGCTGTAAAATTAATGGATTACTTACTACATCCAAGAAGCTTAATGGACCATTCATCAAGATCTTGGGTGGCATTCAAGGAGGTGAGATGCAGTTTGGACCATATGAGTTCATTATATCAATGAATATTTCATGACAATCTATTCCCATATAAGTTGATATTTCTCTCCCATACCCATTTCAAACTGGTTTTCTTTTAAACAATCTGCAAGTGGGCGTGTTTGTCTGGATCAAGTCTTTCTTTAAATGGTCAAAACTTTCAAAATCATTATGATTAAGAAGTTAGAGCTATGGATACCTCTCTCTGCGCTATACACCAGCCACGGACTCACCTGAATGCCCATCCTATTCCAAGGGAGTATGTGTACACTGTTCTGCTGACGTGAATGGGTGTGTAGCCACGGCTGTCTGTCATGCTGGCTGCTACGACTGCCATGGCAGGGCTCTTGTAGGTGATGTGGGAGTAGCTACCCTTCAACACTCTCCTGAACTGCTCCTCCATTGCTGCATACTGTGGTTGTAGCAGCATTAGTGGTTAGGGCGTGATATCCTGCTAGACAATATAGAGCCATTTTTTTCAAGGAACATGTGTGGTTCAACGTTGAGAATGTTCTAATCACGCGAAAGTATAATAGATAACAATCATCTACACTATCTGCTCAGGTGAAATTTAAGGGTAGATGGATGATTAAGCGGTGAGGACGCTACAAGCGAGGAATGACGGTACTACCTGGCTAGAACACAGAGCAGGAGAGGTAAGATCTCTCATTTGCTGGGAGTATAGACATCTGATATACATGGCTAGAAGTACAAAAGGTAGGAGAAGTAAGATCTAACGGTTCTTGAACTATAGATATCTGGTATACCTGCCTAGTAGTACAGAGTTCAGGAGAGGTAAGATCTCTCGGTTGCTGGGTATAGATATCTGAGATACCTGGCTGTAGTACACAGGTTAGGAGAGGTAAGATCTCTAGGTTGCTATGAGTATAGATATCTGAGATTCCTGGCTAAAAACACAAAGAGCAGGAGAGGTAATATCTCTCAGTTGCTGGGAGTGTAGATATCAGGGATGCCTGGCTCGTAGTTTACAGGGCAAGAGAAGTAAGATCTCTCGGTTGATGTGAGTATATACATATCTGGGAGACCTGGCTAGTAGTACACAGGAAAGGAGAGGTAAGATCTCTCGGTTCCAGGGAGTATAGATGTCTGGGAGGCCTGGCTAGTAGTACAAAGGGCAGGAGAGGTAAGATGTTTCTGTTACTGGGCTAGTAGTACAGAGGACAGGAGAGGTATGATCTCTCGGTTGCTTGGAGGATAGTTACCTGGGATACGTGGCTACTAGTACACAGGGCAGGACAGTTAAGATATCTCTGTTGCTGGGAATATAGATATATGGAATACCTGGCTTTTACTACAAAGGGCAGGATATGAAAGATCTCTCAGTTGCTGAGAGTATATCTATCTGATATACCTGTTTAGTAAAACACAGGGAAGGAGAGGTAGGATCTCTCAGTTGCTGGGAGTATAGATATCTGGGATAACTGGCTAGTAATAAACAGGGCAGGAGAAGTCAGATCTCTCGGTTACTGGGAGTAGAGATATCTGGGATACCTGGCTAGTAATAAACAGGGCAGGAGAGATAAGATCTCTCGGTTGCTGGGAGTATAGATACCTGGAATGCATGGCTAGTAGTACACAGGGCAAGAGAGGAAATGTCTCTCGGTTACTGGGAGTGTAGATAGCTGGGATGCCTTGCCAGTGATACAAAGGGCATGAGAGGTAAGATCTCTTGGTTGCTGGAGTATAGATATCTGGGATACCTGGCTAGTACATAGCGCAAGAGAGGTAAGATCTCTCGGTTGCTGGGAGCATATTTATCTGGGATGCCTGGTTCGTAGTACACAGAACAAGAGAGTTAAAATCTCTTGGATTGAGGGAGTATAGATATCTGTGATACCTGGTTAGTAGTACACAGGAGAGGAGAGGTAAGATCTTTCGGTTCCAGGGAGCATAGATATCTGGGTTTCCTGGCTAGTACTACAGAGGGCAAAAGAGATAAGATCTCTCTGTTGCTGGGAATATAGATATCTAGGATCCCTGGCTAGTAGTACAGAGGACAGGAAAGGTAAGATCTCTTGGTTGCTTGAAGTATAGATTTGTGGGATACCTGGCTAGTAGTAAACAGGATATGAGAGGTAAGATCTCTCGGTTGGTGGGAGTTTAGATATCTGGGATACCTGGCTAGTACACAGGGAAGGAGAGGTAAGATCTCTCGGTTGCTAGGAGTATAGATATCTGCGATGCCTGGCTAGTAATACATATTACAAGAGAGGTAAGATCCCTCGGTTTCAGGGAGTATACATATATGGAATACCTGGCTAATAGTACAGAAGTCAGTAGAGGTAATATATTACGGTTGATGGAAGTATAGACATCTAGGATGTCTGGCTAGTAGTACACAGGGCAGGAGAGGTAAGATCTCTTGGATGCTGGGAGTATAGATATCTAGGATACATGGCTGATATTACAGATGGCCGGAGAGGAAGTATCACTCGATTACTGGGAGTGTACATATCTGGGATGCCTGGCTAGGAGGTCACAGGGCAGAAGAGGTAACATTCTCGGTTTCTGGGAGTATAGTTATCATGGATACCTTGTTAGTAGTACACAGTACAATAGAGGTAAAATCCCTCGGTTTCAGGGAGTATAGTTATCTGGGATACCTGGCTAGTAGTACAGAGGGCAATAGAGATAAGATATCTCGGATGCCTGGCTAATAGCAAACAGGGCACTAGGGGCAAGATCTCTCGGTTACTAGGAGTATAGATATCTGGGATACCAGGCTAGTGGTACACAGGGCAGGAGAGGTAAGATCTCTCGGTTGCTGGGAGTATAGATATCTGGGACGCCTGGCTAATAGTGAAAAGGGCAGGAGAGATAAGATCTCTCTGTTGCTGAAAGTATAGATATCTGGAATGAATGGCTAGTAGTACACAGGACATGAGAGGTAAAGTCTCTCGGTTCCAAGGAGTATAGATATCTGGGATACATGGCTAGTAGTACACAGGACAGGAGAGGTAAGATCTTTCTGTTGCTGGGAGAATAGATTTGTAGGAGACCTGGCTAGTAGTAAACAGGATATGAGAGGTAACATCTCTCGGTTGTGGGAGTTTAGATATCTGGTATATCTGGCTAGTAGCAAACAGGGCAGGGGAGGTAAGACCTCTCGGTTGCTGGGAGTATAGATATCTGGGATATCTGGCTAGTAGTCAACAGAGCAGTAGAGGTAAGATATCTCGGTTGCTGGGAGTATAGATATCTGGGATGCATGGCTAGTATTACAAAGGGCAAAAGAGGGAACATCTTTCTGTAGATGGGAGTTTAGATATCTGGGATACATGGCTATTAGTACAAAGGGCAGGACGGGGTAAGATCTCTCAGTTGCTGAAAGTATAGAGATATTGGATACCTGGCTAGTAGTAAACAGGACAGGAGTGGTGAGATCTTTCGGTTGCTGGAAGTACACTTATCTGGGATACTTGGCTAATACACAGGGCAAGAGAGGTAAGATCTATCGGTTGCTGGGAATATATATATATCTGGGACAACTGGTTAGTAGTGCACAGGACAAGAGAGGTAAGATCCCTTTTGTTGCTGGGAGTATAGATATCTGGGATACCTGGCTAGTAGTACAGAGGGCAGTAGAGTTAAGATATCTAGGTTGCTAGGAGTATAGTTATCTGTGATGCCTGGCTAGTGGTACAGGGCAGTAGAAGTAAGATCTTTCGGTTGTTAGGAGTATAGATATCTGGGATGGCTGACTAGTACACAGCGAAG